>NW_015390419.1:37279-40520 GCF_001527695.2 Protobothrops mucrosquamatus | reverse complement strand
GGATTCGGTTCGGCTAGCCCTCCAACTGCTCTCTAGGCGTCTTTTCCGGCGTTTCATCTCTCTCAGCTCCTCCGTAAACCAAGGAGCCAGTTGAGATCTGCGCCGGGTCAGAGGCCGCAAAGGCACGACTCGGTCCAGTGCCGCGGCAGCGGCTACTTCCCAAGCCGCCGCCTGATTTTCCGCCGAGTCGTGAACTAGAACCTGTCGAGGTTGAACTCGTAACACACCTCTACTCGCAACTTGACAACAGAAACTATGGGGGAGGGGAAGGCTTGGAATATATTGGAAGCTGGGGAGGTGAGGAATGTATGTGAGCCGTTCACAGCCTGGGACAATCCGGATACGTCAAGGCCATGCAATGGGAACTCTTCGAAGGCATAAGGCTGTTTTCCCAAAATACAAACGTGTTGGATTGTGGCCCAAATGGAGAAAAAAAGGGGGAAGTAATGCTGGTTTTTTTGTGCTAAAACCTCAGAGCTAGCTTAGCTTCCTCTGTATCTGTATGGATCTATCAGTAAAGTTATACTCTTGGTAAAATAATGGAGTTTCTTTTGCAGCATAAGCCAATGGGATGATTGACAGAATCATCGTAATATTATAAGAAACAAAGATACCAGTTGTAGGTGAAGGGAGAATTAAAAATGGTCCTATCAACCATGGAGCCCTCTGGACACATTCCTACAACCATCATTCAACGTGTAGATTCCCGTTTCCTGACAGGGTTCATAAATGGTGTATCTCTACGTACTTCCATTTGATGCCAAGTTTTTAGAGAATGTGAAAACTTCTAATTCCAGCTTCAAGTTTTAGAAAATATGGTTTCAAGGCATAGTGATAACCCAGTGAAAATTAAGGTAACACAAAACATTTCAGGTAAATACATATATGCAATAGCGTATCCCATATGGATTCATTTTCCTACATTAAAAGGGAAGAGAAAAAAAACTTTCCATATGTTATAATTTCTTTTTCCCGGAGCTAATCTCTATATTTGTAAAATGCCTGATTTTCCAAATGTTAATCTCCAGAATTAAAATTGCTTCTCTAAGTAAAACGGAGCAACAAATAGATAACAATGGGAGCAACGGAAGTATTTGCAAATTTCTAAGCCCCGAGGAAAAACAAATTTCTTAGGAGGCCGATAAAATTAAAGCTAGGAAGAGGAAGAAAAATGGCTCTCGTATGGATTTTGTTTAGTAAGGCTATACCAGATGCTTCTCTGCTTCGTACAGTTGCTCCTAAAACTCTGAATATTGAAGCAGCCTTGCAGATAATAGCTGGGCACAGTGGCATCGGTAGCATTTGAACTAGAAATTGCCAATTTAAACCACCAAAGATAAAAGGGGGAAAAAGGACCGTAATGTTAACCGTAATTCTGAGATGTTGTTGAGGGAATTGCACAATTAAAGTTAAACGTGTTTAGCTTAGCAGGAATAGACCACTGCAAAACGCACTGAATTATTTTGTAGTACAAGAAGAATTCCAGTCTTGTGACTTGACACTGAAGTCTCTTCTATAGTGTATTATTGTTTATGAATATTAAAAAGAGAAAGAAAAATAATTATACCGGCAATTTCAAATTCTGGTCTTTTTCTTTCTCTACATTCTTTATTCTTCATTAAGATGAGATTTTATCCTTTGGGCAATTTGTAAGTACATCAACGATGGTACATTCCGGTCCTTTGCTAAATAATTCTTGCTGTGTGTTTTAATCTGTTCCTCGGGTCTAAGTGAACCGTATCTGCGGATGTAATTACACTTTTCTTATTATAATTGTCTCCCGCATGGAAGGCATTTGAAGGAGAGCCTAATAGGGAAATTGTTGATCTTATTATTTCTCATTATCAAACTTTGTTTGCTAATGCATCCTTTTGGAGTGTTGTCCTCTTTTTGTACCATAAATATTGAGAATCCGTTGGCTAGGCCAACGTTATTAGCCTATTATTTGAGGGCCTCCATCTTTCAAATCTTGCAAAGTTTTCAATTTAACTCTTTCCTCTCTCCATATAAACTTTACTGATGATTTTCTTTCCTGAAACTGGAATTGTTGTTGTTTGAAACGAGTGATTTATCTTCATTCTTTTTTTTAATAATATTTTATTAATTTTCCAATTTGAATATTTAAAAAGCAGCGTGGTGACTGGGTTACAATAGCTCAGTGACAAAACCTTAGTGCAAATCTCAGGTTACAACATCAAATATTTATTTTTTTCCCTTAACATTTACTGTCTCATATTCAGGTTAATACATTTCTAATTATATCAACTCCGTAAGAATATCATTATTACATTTATCAATAAATTTTTAGCTTATATATATCTTAATTACATTCAGTCTTCATAAACAATCCATATCCTGTTAATTTTTGCTCGATTTTTAATTTCTTATCAAAATTCCAATTTAACCTTTGATATTTATAATTTTCAGATATTGGGTAACCAAAATTTCCCTTATCTCGCTTCATAACAAACTATAATATCCAAAATACATATTTTATCTATTTGAATATAATCTTGTTCTATTTCCTAAAGAGTTACCTATTTCCCATCATATTAAAATCATCTACTTAATAACACAATATCCCCTTTAATACATCATTCATTCTCGATTATTGCAACTGATCCTCACTAAGGGGACTTTAGGTTTTTGCACCTTTGAAAAGATCTCTTTTTGAAAACTGGCTGTAATTTAGCATAGTTGTTTTTGAGAACCGTTGACAGGTAACGCAACTAGATGGCTTAGGAATTCTTTCCAAAGTAAGTTTTGGAGGAACAGTTTATCTTGAAGTCCAAACAGAAGCAGGTCAAGCCCCCCCCCCCCTTGAGGCAGGTCCAGCAAACTGCCTCTTGGTGGCCAAACTACATGTGACATGGAAAGCTGTGATTTCGGGTCTTCCATGTTTGGTCAAGAGTCAGACAAAGGCTGGGTCCAATTACGAAACGTGATGGGTTACCCATCTCTCCTAGAGGCAACTTTATAACCGATAAAAGCAGCACCATGAAACATTAAAACAATGCTGATGTTATCCATTCAGTCATGTCTTGACTCTTTGGTGATTCTATGGGTCAAGTTTCTTCTCCTCTTTTGAGCTTTTGTGCTTCTTTTTTTGGCCAGGTGTGATGGTGCCTAGCCCACCAGATTATTCAACAGCCTGGTTTCCTTTTACCAATAACTCTTCCCAATGTAAACGCTTTCTCTGGCAAATCCCCTCGCAGAATATGGCCGAAATAAGTGAGATGCC
>NW_015390419.1:31694-35864 GCF_001527695.2 Protobothrops mucrosquamatus | reverse complement strand
GGGGGCTTGTCTCACCACCTGGGGGAGAATATTGCACAGGGAAGGGGCAACAGCAGAGATGGCTCTCTTCCTGGACCCCCCACTCAGAATTCTTTTAACTGCTTGGGTCTGCCATGTACTTTTCCTTCTTGACAAGGTGGAACGGGTTGACGTGATGGGACAAAGAGTCTTGGCCCCATGCCATATAGGGCTTTACAAGGCCACAATCCACACCTTGAAGCCAACTGGCACCCAATGCAGTTGGCAGAACAAAGGTGTTACGTGTGCCCTCCTCTGGATGCCCAAATTTGCCACTGCCGTTGCATTTTGTAGCTGCTGAAGTTTCTATGTAGTCTTCAAGGGCAGCCCCATATAAAGCACATTGTATGAGTAATTGTGCACAGGCCTCATGATCCAAGAAAGGGTGCAACTCGCACACAACACAGAGTTGAGCAAAGGCCCTCCTAGCCATGGCTGCTCTGCCCTGCTCTGCCCCCCTAGCTTACACACTGTCGGGAGTAGTGCCACCCTATCCAAGATCAAAGGATGGTAAGCTCCTGGATCCAGAGAGGTCCACCCTAAACCATTCCAGTGTTTAGCTAAGATCTGTTGTTCCCCATCCAAGTTCTCACAACCTCCAGGCACCCCGAAGAATGCCCACTGCATCACTCTCTTCACCCGGGGGAGAGATGGATAACTTGGTATCATCAGCGTATTGGTGATGCCTCATCCTGAGGTGATGGATAGTCTCACCCAGAGGTGTCATGTAGATGGTTAAAAAAGAGAGGAGAGAGCACCAAGCCCTGTTGTTGTTAGTTGCGAAGTCGTGTCTGACCCATCGCAACCCCATGGACAACGTTCCTCCAGGCCTTCCTGTCCTCTCCCATCTTCTGGAGTCCATTGAAGCTCACGCCTCCTGCTTCAGGGACTCCATCCAGCCACCTCACTCTCTGTCGTCCCCTTCTTCTCTTGCCCTCCATCTTTCCCAGCATCAGGCTCTTCTCCAGGGAGTCCTTCCTTCTCATTAGGTGGCCAAAGTACTTGAGTTTCCACTTCAGGATCCGGCCTTCTAAAGAGCAGTCGGGGTTGATCTCCTCTAGGACTGACCGGTTGGATCGCCTTGCAGTCCAGGGGACTCGCAGGAGTCTTCTCCAGCACCAGAGTTCAAAGGCCTCCATTCTTTGTTGCTCAGCCTTTCTTATGGTCCAACTTTCACAGCCACACATTGCAACTGGGAAAACCATGGCCTGGACTGTACACACTTTTGTTGGCAGGGTGATGTCTCTGCTTTTTAGTATGCTGTCTAGATTTGCCATAGCTTTCCTCCCCAAGTTCTCTGGCACCCCACTAAGCAGGGGGTGTGAGCTGGACCCCTCGCTCCCTATCAACGCAAATTAGGACTGGCTTTAGAAGGACGTGACCCAACTCTTGGCACTGTGACACCCTCCCCCCCCCAATTCGTTTCTTCTATGTTCAGCTCAAACTTTAGACTGCCAAAATGAAGCCACCTGCTTGGCTTTGTTGCTTGCCAAAGAATAGAATTCTGTATTGGCCAAGTGTGATTGGACACGCGCCCAAGGAGTTTGTCTCGATGTACATGCAAACGACAAAGTGATAAGTCGCAGATCATAGTTACCATCACTAGTCACAAGATACGACCACACGTGATGATAGTTAGTAATAGGAGGGAAGATAGTGCGAAAGAGGATAAGATTGGGGATGCTGAGAAGATGAAGGATAATAGCAATACTGCCCTACCAGATGGGTAAATATATTTAGGCCTAAGAGACTTCTGTGGGAATTAGGTGTTCAGCAGAGTGATGGCACGGAGGGGGAAAACAACTTATCTTCATGCCCATTTCTTTTCTTTCTTTTTTTGGAAGCAGCCACTCCTGTTCCTTATAGTGGCATCCAGAGGGTAGAAGTCTGGATATAAAGTAAGTCACTATTGGTACATGTTTCTGATAGTAGCCAAGCTACCAGCAGCTGAGCCGGGCTCTGCGTGTCTCCACATTCACACAGTGTGGTGTTATCTGCTAAGACCCCCCAACCTCTTCAGGCATAGGGGAAAAAGCTATCTTTGTGTTTATTTTTTGGGGGGGGGGCATCAGATGCCCTATAGTAGCATCCAGAAGGGAGAAGTCTGGATATAAAATAAGTCATTGTTGGTACATGTTTCTGATAGTAGCCAAGCTACCAGCAGCTGAGCCGGGCTCTGCGTGTCTCCACATTCACACAGTGTGGTGTTATCTGCTAAGACCCCCCAACCTCTTCAGGCATAGGGGAAAAAGCTATCTTTGTGTTTATTTTTTTGGGGGGGGGGCATCAGATGCCCTATAGTAGCATCCAGAAGGGAGAAGTCTGGATATAAAATAAGTCATTGTTGGTACATGTTTCTGATAGTAGCCAAGCTACCAGCAGCTGAGCCGGGCTCTGCGTGTCTCCACATTCATACAGCGTGGTGTTATCCCCTAAGCCCCCCTCTTGAGCATATTGGACCCTCAATCTGTTCAGGATTCTCCAAGTAGTATAAGGGCGGTCGAATCCTTAAGCCCTCCCCAAGTTGGCCCAAAAGGATACTACGGTCAATGGTATTGAACGCCCTCAGATCACACAACCACTGCTTTTACCACAAATCATGTCAAGGATGAAGCCACTGCACCATTGGGCTGAGAATGACCAGGGAGAATCCCATGGCTGTCAGGCAGGGGGCTGGACTAGAAGACCTCCAAGGTCCCTTCCAGCTCTATTTTATTCTAAGCCAGAATTCCTAAGCTGCTTCAAAAGTCCATTCCAGGGACAGCAAGCTTTAAAGTCCCCCCAGAACCCATAAGTCTGAACAATTCCACAGGTAGATGTTCTACAGGTAACCTCTTCAGAGGAATTTAAGGAATGCTCGTGTTGGTGCGTTGTGCTTATAAGGGCTGCTTGTGGTCAGTAGGTCTTGCGATGGGAGGCTCACCTCAGGTGGGGATCTAGTGATGGATCTTGTGAGAGGCCAGGTGTGGGTCACGTCAGGTGAAGGTCTTGTCGGGGGGGTCGTCACATGTGGCCACAAGCTCAGAGAGCGAGCCTCCACCCTCATCCTATACCCGAGCTACGGATATTCGCCACTATTGCCAAAAATTATTTAAGGAATCTATTTGTCCACCCACTCGCTCGGAGCGACTCTTGGTGGCTTACAACCAATAAAAGCGCAGTATGGAAGAAAAAGTAAAAAAAATAAATAACCCCCAACCCCACCCACCTGCCATTTGATGGACTCCATCCCACTCTGGGTTCCCCAGGCCCGCTGGCAAAACCAAGTCTTCAGGGCCTCACAAAAGAGCATCCAAGTGGGGATGATATTCCAAAGGAAGGGAGCCACCACAGAGAAGGCCCTTCTGGGTCCCACCAGGTGCACCTCCTTAGGGGACAGGACCAGCGTCATTCCTTGCTGGCAGGCAGATGGCAGGGAGGTTGGTACAACAGTATCAATCCCAACTGTTTTCGTGAGCCCAGCTTTTGTAAAATAGGTCTTTGTAAGAGTCTCACGCTGCTGCCCAAGCCATTCCTCTTCCACTGGTCCCTGCCCCTTTTATCAATCAATCTGTTTATTACAGCCGTAAGGCCAGACATAATCAAAATCTATAACAACAGTATTTATTTATTTATTTATTTATTTATTTATTGTATTTCTACCCCGCCCTTCTCCCTACGGACTCAGGGCGGCTTATAGCCATTTAAAAACAAATACTTGAATACAAAAATACAAAATTTAAAGTATTAATTAAAACGAAATATTATTCTAAGGCCGAAAATTCAAATTTTTTTTTATTTTTTTTTTAAAGATTATTTTAAAACCAAATTAAAATAACCCTTAGGCCAGTCCTGCTAACTTAAATAACCATGTCTTGAGGGCGCGGCGGAAGGAGGGGAGATCCGGAATCACCCGGATCTCTGGGGGTAGCTCGTTCCAGAGGGTGGGAGCTCCAACAGAGAAGGCCCTCCCCCTGGGGGTCGCCAGCCGGCACTGTCTGGCTGACGGCACCCTGAGGAGGCCCTCTCTGTGGGAGCGTATCGGCCGATGAGAGGTAATCGGAGGCAGAAGGCGGTCTCGGAGATAACCAGGTCCGATGCCATGGAGCGCTTTAAAGATGATAATCAACACCTTGAAGCGCACCCGGAAAGCCACCGGCAGCCAGTGCAGCT
>NW_015390419.1:17382-27969 GCF_001527695.2 Protobothrops mucrosquamatus | reverse complement strand
GTGCCATTTGTATTTATAAAATATGTAGGCCTCCAGTCTTAAGTTTAATGGCAGCAACGTCATTTTATTTATTTATAATTTATTTATAAAATTGATAGGCCATCCACTTTACCCCAAGGCAAGGGCAATGATATTTTATTTATAATTTATTTATAAAATTGAAAGGCCCGCCTCTCTTACCTTGGTAACTCTGAGAGGCTTACAATCATACACATTAAACATAAACGCAATAATAAGTTGATAAAAAAAATCCAAAACGCGATGGCCAATTAAAAAATGGGGAGAGCCAGAGCAGGATGAGAAGTGTGATCCGTTGCCAACTGATCAACCACCCCCATTGTGATGTCCGCCATTGGAGCACCAAACTAACTGGCAGAGCCTGGTTTTTAGGCTCTTATGATAGATCCATAGGGTTAGTGTCCACCTCACACCTCATATCTGCCCTCATATGCTAGGACTTCAGTTTTGGATCCATAGTTTGGGCTGTATGGGTGGCAGTGCTATAGATTCCAGGCGTTGCATTACGGTCTCAGCTATGAGCCCTGGAAGCGATCTTCCGATTTGTGGATGCGTTTGTCCATCAAACTGAAAGTAGGTGGTCAGGCAAAGGTTGATCAGGTCCATGATTAGAGGAACCTCAACCGTAGTGTATTTGGTTAGGTCGGGCGTGTTGTGTAATCGCAGCCCTGCCATGAGATCTTTTGCTAAGTCTGGATGGGGAAAGGGCTGTGACGTCAAATGAAAACATGACTTCGTCATCTACTCTCAGGTCTTTGGTTCTTTGGGGGCACCGTAGTGGGGGGCTGATGGAGTATTTGCTTCCCTCTCTGAGATGGCCCAAGACTTTTTTTATCAGTTCTTTTGCAATATCATAGGTTGGGGTGCCTGCGAATGATACCATTGGAGGCTGGCCTAAGGGCAACGGTCCCAACTCTTCTCCTGAGCCCCAACTTCAGGAAGAGGGCCTCACAACCAGCTCCCTGACTCTGCTGCCCAAGTTTTCTAGTCTTATTGGTACAGAAATCTTGGCAAAATATTCATCTTAATTGTAGCTATTCTACCCAACAAGAACAGTTGTAACGTTCCCATTTTTTCTTATCACTCAGTTCACTGTCCTGAGATTTATGCTTGGAATAAGCTAATTAAAAATGTGTCTCCCTCTTTCTCCAGTTTTAGCTTAAAACCCTTCGGACAAGGCGAGCCAGTTGGTTTTCAAAGATGTGCTTCCTGGTTGTTGTTGTGGTGTTGTGTACGGCCATCCCTTGCCAGAAGCCCCTCCTGTAGGTACTGTAGGATCCAAAGCCTTCTTGATGACAACATCTCCTAAACCAGCGGTTTGCTTCAAAAGTTCTGCATTCCCTTGGGTGCCTACTTTTTATTGGGAATATGGAAGAAGCCACCACCTTTTACCCTCACCTCTTTGATTTTCAAGCGTAGCCACACTCGTCGTTTCTCGATACTGTTTTTGGGCTCTTCGCCGTATCATTTATCTCCACATGAAAGAAAAAAAAGGGGTGTAATAATCTGTGGAGTTAATTGTTTGAGTAAGCCACTCAGTCACATCTCTAATCTTTGCTTCTGGGAGACGGGAAACCTCCCTCGATTGATTGTCCGGTCTACAGATAGTTGGTTCAGTTCCTCTGAGTAGTGAGTCTCCTGCCACCAACGCATGCTTTTTTTTTTTTTTTTAATGAAAAGCCTGGTCTACATTTTGCTATAATTTTGTGCACTGGATGATGTCCCTTCTCAAGATGTCTGCTCGCTTTCTTCCAAGGGGAAGTTATGGAATTGATTGATTAGCTCCAGCAGGCTAGATTGGACTGGGTTTGATTTGGAATACGATTTACTCTCGCGAAGGAAGGCAAACCTCCGTGTCCCCAGGATAATGTTGCAGCGTCTAATCTGGGTGGGTCCCCGGGGCCAGAAGGTTTTATCTTCTGAGCTTTTGGATTTGTGCTGGAGCCAATCTTCAGGGAAACCTCGCTCAGAGATTGTGCTATTCTGTGTGTGGTGTTTGTCGTGCCTGTTGTATGAAACAGTTTAGATTTTGGCTGAGGCACATTGATGGCTTTGAGTAGTTTTCTTTTCTCCCTCTAAATACTTGATAGGCTGGTGATAAATCAACATTCTTGTTGACTGACTGTTTCCCAAGCTTCAACCACTTCCCCGGCTGTTTTTGTACCTGCTCGTCCAACAATCTTAGTAGCTGCAAAATTGAATGTGCGTCCTTGTTCATTGCTGTGTGATGCTACTAATGAATTTGGGTCTCCTTGTCTGACGGCTCACTTGTGTTCTTGCAGTCTGGTGTAGGTTCCCCCCCTCCCACCATCTGTCCTACCTAGTCACAGGGGCAATCCATGCAGGGGATCTGGTAGATTACATTGGAAATATCTTTCCCCCCCCCTTCCAAGCAATTTTTACAATGCATTTTTGTTTGAGTGAACTGAGATAACCCTTCAGTTGGGTCACCGTTGTTCTCCTCTTGCGAGTAAATATGATTTACTCCTAATGCACTTATTCAACTTATATGCTGCCCATCTCACCTGCAGGCGACTCTAGGGTGGCTTTCATTCATTTTAAAAAAATCAGTAGAAGCATTAAAACATTAAAGCAATAAATAGTAACATTAAAATCAAAATAGACAAAGATGGGAAGGAAGAGGTTGCCACAGTGAGGAGGTGGTGGGGTCTTAAACTTTTAACCACCTCCAGAATGGCACAACCCCTCACCAAACTGGTTGACAGAGGCAGGTCTTTAGCCCCCCCGGAAGGCCAAAAGGGTGGGTGTGGATCTCACCGGGGGGGGGGAGACTTGATGTTCTAGAGAATTGGGACCCCATGCAGAAAAGGCTTTTCTTTAATGCAGCTAAAGGTTCCCTGCCAGAAAGTCTATCTAAATCAGGGGTCTTCAAACTCGGCCCTTTTATCCAGGAAACCGATTCAACGCCATTAGATAAACTCTCAGTCAGGGGGGAAAAAACCAACTTTATTCCGCAAAGCAATTCAATCTAGAAAAACATTCAAGTTGTTTTCAAAACGTCCGACCAGCCCTAAAGCAATCATTTTAACACAAGATGGTGAAGGAGTCAGCTGGACACATGGAAGGTGGGGAGGGGAGAGTATCTTTTAATTAATCCACCCCCCCAGTATGAAGCTCCCCCATTGGGTCGCCAAGCCATCTGGCAGATCCAGGTCTTATGAAAAGTCAGGAGGGTGGGATCCGATCCCACCTAAGAGGGCAAGATATTCCAGAGGACAGGAGCCTTGGCAGAAAAGTCTCTTCTCCTGCCCCCCCCCCAGCTAAAATTCCTTGACCAATGGGATTTGCAGTGTGCCCCCCCTGCCAGCCAGGTGGGGTGGGCCGGGCCATTCCCATTAAGAACAGAAGAATAGAATTCTTTATTGGCCAAGTGTGATTGGACCCACAAGGACTATGTCTCCGGTGAAGAAGCTCTTGGTGAACATACAAGCAACAAGTGATAAATCATTGGGTTGAAACGTAGCCTGGACCGATGTTGTGTAGTTCATCAGAAGCAACACCCCTGACCATTTCTCCTTCCTCTTTCTCCATCCTTCCTTGGGGTCAAATCACCAAGCAAAGAGTAAACTTGATTGACATTATTGATAGGTTCATGTGTCTTTAGTTGTCCCTCCTTTATTTTGACAAAGGTGTCGTCTACGTACCGGATCCCTACTTTGGGTTGTATGCATGTGAGGAGTACACAGTTTCTAGGGGTTGCATTAAAGTCTCTGCTAGGAGTCCTGAGAGTGATAATCCCAGGGGTGTTCCTTTGATTTATTCATAATATTTGTCCATCAGACTGAAAGTAGTGGGTCTGGCAAAGCTTGATAAGATCCATGATTGTGGATATTTCACTGTTAGGGTATTCCATTAGGTCAGATGTGCTGTGTAGTAGTGTTACCATGGATTCCTTTGCTGATTCTGGGTGTTGGGATGTGAAGAGTGTTGCGACAACAAGGCTGAGAACTTTGACATAAATCTTGTGTGTCCTTCTGCAACGGGGAAAGGCAATCTTTTTAAGCCACTGTCTCGTTGGGAGTTTTGCAAGATTGTCATCACCACAGTCACAAAATTGTATGTTTTTCTTCATCTCTTGTGAATTTTATTCCTTTGAAGATGTCATTGATAGTTTCCTGAGTTTTCTCTGCTCGGCCTTCCTGGCCAGGGCTGCTCCCCCTGCAGGAGAAAATAAATCAAGGAGGACCCTCAGATTATGCCCCTAAGGCAGCACCACCACCTTATGAAGAACCAGACCCTGATTATATCCGGCACCAGAGGGTCCAAACGCCCAAAGCCACTCAGTCTTGACTGGGTTGTGGGTTTCCTTGTCTTTTTAATCTTTCTGTATGCATTGAGTTCCATCCATCCATGATGACACGGCCTTCCGATGAGAAGACAGATGGCTTGCTTGTTCTTTGATGTTCTCAGAGAAGTTCCACCTCCTTTGAGCTGGTTCCACTTCTGTGTTCCTTTGGTCTGTGCTACCATTGATTGTGTAGCACTTGTAAAGCCATCCATACCAACTGTGTGTTTCTATTTTGCCATCACTGCCTCTGTTGATAACCAAGTAGGCTAGCATGTCTCTTTCTTCACTTCTCGTGAATTTTATTCCTTTGAAGGCATAAAAATATTCCTTTGAATATTCTCTTGCTGCATGTGCGAATGGGACAGCTGACAATGTTGTTCAAATCAAATCAACCTTTATTGTCAAAGGGTACAACATGTGTACAATGAGATTGGCTGAGCCTCCCTTCGTGCACCCCCCACACACACACACAACTCACAGTGACAACAAACACACAATCGTATTGCACCATGTGAACTTATTGCACAACGTGCCGGCCCCGCAAGTCTGTCCTACAAGGAGTTATTTCCCATTCAGGAGTCTGACAGCCCACGGGTAGAAACTGTTCTTCCGCCTGTTGGTGTGGTTGGCTGTGCTTCTATATCTCCTACCCGATGGTGGGAGAGTAAGGAAGTGCTGACCAGGGTGTGAGTCGTCCTTGAGGATTTTCCTCACTTTTCTAAGGCAGTGGGCCCTAGCGATGGTGTCTAGTGGTATCAGGGGACAGCCCATGATGTCCTGTGCTGTGCTCACCAGTCTCTGTAGTTTCTTTCTATCCGCAGCTGTCAAGCCAGCATACCACACCATGGTGCAATGTGAGAGGACGTTTTCTATAGTGGACTGGTAAAAGGTCATCAGTTGTTCCACTTTGTTCTTTCACAAGACCCTAAGAAAGTGGAGTCTCTGTGGGGCCTTCCTGGCAACCTGGGTTGTGTTGATTTTCCAGGTGAGATCTTCGCTGAGGTAGACTCCCAGGAATAGTGTACATTTAGAGGGACAATAATGATATCAATCGGCATACATTAAAATGGAATTTCAGTGCATTCAGCTCTCAAAGGGTCACCGCCTCTGATTTAGCTACATAAATATGAAAAAAAAATGAATAAATAAATACAGAAGTATGCATATACTCACAGGTATTAAATGACACAGAGAAACCATGATCTATTTCCGGTTATGTATAGATGTGCATGGCGAGAAAAACAAATTTTGTGAGTTTACCAGATGGATAGCTTCAGGCACGTCTTCAGGTGGTCCCTTTCTAAGATGACAAAGGCATCATGTAGATTCCAGATCCATATTTTGGGTTGTATGCGTGGGAGTGCTATAGATTCCAGGCGTTGCATTATGGTCTTAGATAATGACCCTTGATAGCCACGATTCCAAGGTGGTTCCTCTGAGTTGCTGATACCTTTGTCCATCAAACTGAAAGTAGGTGGTCAGGCAAAGGTTGATGAAGTCTGTGATTCTGGGTATCTCGACTGTAGTGCATTTGGGCGTGTTGTATAATCGCAGCCCTGCCATGAGATCTTTTGCTAAGTCTGGATGGGAAAAGAGCCGTGATGTCCAATGAGAATCTGACTTCGTCATCTACTCTCAGGTCTTTGGTTCTTTGGGGACACCGTAGCGGGGGGCTGATGGAGTATTTGCTTCCCTCTCTGAGATGGCCCAAGACTTTTTTTATCAGTTCTTTTGCAATATCATAGGTTGGGGTGCCTGCCAATGATACCGTTGGAGGCTGGCCTAAGGGCAACAGTCCCAACTCTTCTCCTGAGCCCCAACTTCAGGAAGAAGGCCTCACAACCAGCTTCCTGACTCTGCTGCCCAAGCCGTTCTGGTTCCAGCGGTCACTGTCCTTCCGCTCTGTTGCAGAATTGCAAAATAACTAAGTTGGGAGGGACCTTGAAGTTTGAGCTATCTCCTATATATATATATAAAATGCAGCTCCACCTCCTCTTTTGTTAGGCCCCTGTTCCTTCTGACTTTCATCCCACCAAGTTTCAGTAAAGTGGCAACGATGCCAATTTATTTATACATTTATTTATACATTTTACCACAAGGTAACTCTGCGCGGCTCACGCTCATAAAAAATAAAACATTTATGTTTTTAATTGACGTTAAGTCGATACAAAATTCAAAACAAACAGGCAGAGCGAAAGAGGGTGGGTGGGCAGGTGGGATCTGCTGTCGATCGATCAACCACCTCCAATGTGATGCTGCCCCCATTGGGGTGCCAAGCTAACTGGCAGTGCCAGGTCTTTAGGTTCTTATGGAAGAGCGGGAGGGCTGAGGTACACTTCATATCTGCCCTTACTTGCTAGGTGTCAAAGTAAAAATATCCGATGTTAGCAGACGTTCTTTGAAGAGTTTCATCTGTTGGACCCATGACGCTAAGAGTTTAAGTTCCCCTCTTCGCTTCCTCATACTTTGAGCATCCTTTTCGACTAGCCTCGTTTTTGCTTTCTACATCTCCGGTTTTATACCCAAACTCCCCTTCTTTCTTTTCTGTTTCTTTTACAATTACATAAAATGTCTGTATTACAACTGGGTACCATTTATAAAAAACAGCAAAATAATTTTTTTTATGCGGAGGCACTGGTTAAACAAAAGTATTTTTCAAACAGTTTTAAGATGATGGGATCTTGCCAATCAATGACCTGAGATGCTGGTGGCAGACAATACATAACTTATCCAAATGTTTGCATATTTATACAAACTAAGATTTTAATTTTCCCTCTTTGCTTCCCCATACTTGGAGCATTGGTGTAAAGGCATCCGAGTCCTTTTTGACTAGCCTCCTCTTTGCGTTCTACATCTCCGCTTTTATAACCAAGTTCCCCTTCTTTGTTATAACTTGTTTGATTGTCGTGAGATTTATGCTTGGAATAAGCGCCTTAAAAATGTGTCTCCCTTCTCCTCCAGTTTTAGCTTAAAACCCTTTGGATAAAACGAGCCAGTTGGTTTCCAAAGACGTGCTTCTTGGTGGTTATTGTGTTGTGTACGGCCATCCCTTGCCAAAAGCCCCTCCTGTAGGTACTGTAGACTGTGATCTTAGAATCCAAAACCTTCTTGATGTCAACATCTCGTAAACCAGCGGTTTGCTTCAAAAGTTCTGCATTCCCTTGGGTGCCTACTTTTTATTGGGAATATGGAAGAAGCCACCACCTTTTACCCTCGCCTCTTTGATTTTCAAGCGTAGCCACACTCGTCGTTTCTCGATACTGTTTTTGGGCTCTTCGCCGTATCATTTATCTCCACATGAAAGAAAAAAAAGGGGTGTAATAATCTGTGGAGTTAATTGTTTGAGTAAGCCACTCAGTCACATCTCTAATCTTTGCTTCTGGGAGATGGGAAACCTTGATTGATTGTCCGGTCTACAGATAGTTGGTTCAGTTCTTCTGAGTGATGAGCCTCCTGCCATTAACGCATGCTTTTATTTTATTTTATTTTTTTAAGGAAAGCCTGGTCTACTTTTTTTCTATAATCTTGTGCACTGAATGATGTCCCTTCTCAAGATGTCTGCTCGCTTTCTTCCAAGGGGAAGTTATGAAATGGATTGATTAGCTCCAGCAGGCTAGATTGGACTGGGTTTGATTTGGAATACAATCTACTCTCGCGAAGGAAGGCGAACCTCCGTGTCCCCAGGATAATGTTGCAGCATCTAATCTGGTTCGGTCACCGGGACCAGAAGGTTTTATCTTCTGAGCTTTTGGATTTGTGCTGGAGGCCATCTTCAGGGAAACCTCTCTCAGAGATTGTGCTGTTCTGTGTGTGGTGTTTGTCGTGCCTGTTGTATGAAACTTTTTAGATTTTGGCTGAGGTACATTGATGGCTTTGAGTAGTTTTCTTTTCTCCCTCTCAATACTTGATAGGCTGGTGGTAAATTTATTTATTTATTTATTATTTAAATTTCTACCCCGCCCTTCTCCCTACGGACTCAGGGCGGCTTACAGCCTTTTTAAAAACAAGTACATAACTACAAAAATACTAACGTTAAAAAGTTAATTAAAATAAAATATTATTATAAGGCCTTTATAATTTAATTTTTTTAAAAAAAAAAATTATTATAAAACCAAGTTAAAAATAACCCTTAGGCCAGTCCTGCCAGTTTAAATAGCCATGTCTTGAGGGCGCGGCGGAAGGAGGGGAGATCCGGAATCACCCGGATCTCTGGGGGTAGTTCGTTCCATAGGGTGGGAGCTCCAACCGAGAAGGCCCTCCTCCTGGGGGTCACCAGCCGGCACTGTCTGGCTGACGGCACCCTGAGGAGGCCCTCTCTGTGGGAGCGTATCGGCCGGTGGGGGGTAATCTGAGGCAGAAGGCGGTCTCGGAGATAACCAGGTCCGATGCCATGGAGTGCTTTGAAGATGATAATCAGCACCTTGAAGCGCACCCGGAAAGCCACCGGCAGCCAGTGCAGCTCGCGCAGCAGCGGCGTTACATGGGAGTGATGAGTCACTCCAAACACTGCCCACGCGGCTGCATTCTGGACTAACTGGAGCCTCCGAGTGCTCCTCAAGGGGAGCCCCATGTAGAGAGCATTGCAGTAGTCCAGGCGGGAGGTGACAAGAGCGTGGGTGACTGTGCGCAAGGCGTCCCGGTCCAGAAAAGGCTGCAACTGGTAAATCAGGCGTACCCGGTAAAACGCCCCCCTGGCCACGGCCGTCAATTGGTCTTCTAGTGTCAGCCGTGGATCCAGGAGGACACCCAGATTGCGCACCCTCTCCGAGGGAGCCAGAGTTTCGCCCCCTATAGTCAGCGATGGAGTCAGCTGACTATGCCGAGGCGCCGGCAACCACAGCCACTCAGTCTTGGAAGGGTTGAGCCTGAGTCTGTTTCTCCCCATCCAGACCCGTACGGCCTCCAGGCAACGGGCCATCACGTCAAGGGCATCATTGGGGTGGCCTGGGGTGGAAATGTACAGCTGAGTATCATCAGCGTACTGATGGAAATCCACCCCAAAGCCACGGATGATCTCACCCAGCGGCTTCACATAAATATTGAACAATAGGGGAGAGAGGACCGACCCTTGTGGCACCCCACAAGTTAGGGGCCTTGGGGTCGACCTCTNAGGACAGAGGAATAACCCCTGTCCCAGGCCCTCCAGAGATCATTCACCAGTGTGACCAATGCCGTTTCCGTGCTGTACCCCGGCCTGAAGCCCGACTGGAGCGGGTCTAGATAGACTGTTTCCTCCAGGCGCCGGGGGAATTGCTGCGCAACCACACTCTCAACAACCTTCGCCACAAAGCGAAGGTTGGAGACCGGGCTATAGTTAGCCAATACATCTGGGTCCAGGGAAGGCTTCTTAAGGGGCCTCACCACCGCCTCCTTCAAGGCTACGGGGAAGACACCCTCCCGTAGAGAAGCGTTTATAATTCCCTGGAGCCAGGCTCGTGTACCCTCCTGGGCAGCCAGTACCAGCCAGGAGGGACACGGATCCAGTAAACATGTGGTTGCATTCAGCCTCCCCAGGATCCTGTCCACGTCCTCGGGAGCCACAGAGTCAAACTCCTCCCATATAATAGTCTCAAGACCTACTCCCGTCTCCTCCCCTGGGGCCACCCAGTCAGAGTCCAACCCTTCTCGGATCCGAGCGACTTTGTCATACAGATATTGGGCAAAGTCCTCAGCCCTCCCCTCCAGGGGATCCTCCCCCCGCCTCAACTGAAGGAGAGAGCGGGTCACCCTGAAGAGGGTGGCTGGGCGATTATCTGATGACGCAATAAGGGTGGAGTAATAGTTAGACCTCGCCACCCTCATCGCCACTAGGTAGGATCTAACATGCATCCTTGCCTGTGCTCGGTCGGATTCGGTTCGGGTAGCCCTCCAACTGCTCTCTAGGCGTCTTTTCTGGCGCTTCATCTCTCTCAGCTCCTCGGTAAACCAGGGAGCCAGTTGAGATCTGCGCCGGGTCAGAGGCCGCAAAGGCACGACTCGGTCCAGTGCTGCGGCAGCGGCCACATCCCAGGCCGCCGCCAGATTTTCAGCCGAGTCGTGAACTAGATTTTAATTTAATTTAATTTAATTTAACAGGATTTATATGCCGCCCTTCTCCCCATGGGACTCAGGGCGGCTCACAGCGTATTAAAACATCATACAAAAAATTTCCCCTACTAAAAACCAATTAAAACCCAAATATTGGTAGCTGTGGCTCTTTAAAATCGTTAAAAATTGTCCCTATTTAAAACTCACCCTAGGTCAGGCCCGCTTGTTGAAAA
>NW_015390419.1:4605-14636 GCF_001527695.2 Protobothrops mucrosquamatus | reverse complement strand
GGCCCTCTAGGCCGGGGCGGGCCAAGTCCAAATCCAGGCCCCAAATCCTCACCCGGCCGAGGTCGCTGAAAAGGCCGCTGAGGTCGCCAGAGCCGCCGGGAAGGCCCCAAAGCCGCCAAAAGGCCGCCAGAGAAGCCACCAACGCCGTCGGGACCGGAACGGCCGAGAAGGCCCTCAAAGAGGCCACCAAAGAGGCCGAAAAGGCCACCAAAGAGGCCTCCAGTCTTAAGTTTAATGGCAGCAATGTCATTTTATTTATTTATAATTTATTTATAAAATTGATAGGCCATCCACTTTACCCCAAGGCAAGGGCAATGATATTTTATTTATAATTTATTTATAAAATTGAAAGGGCCCGCCTCTCTTACCTTGGTAACTCTGAGAGGCTTACAATCATACACATTAAACATAAAAGCAATAATAAGTTGATAAAAAAAATCCAAAACGCGATGGCCAATTAAAAAATGGGGAGAGCCAGAGCAGGATGAGAAGTGTGATCCGTTGCCAACTGATCAACCACCCCCATTGTGATGTCCGCCATTGGAGCACCAAACTAACTGGCAGAGCCTGGTTTTTAGGCTCTTATGATAGATCCATAGGGTTAGTGTCCACCTCACACCTCATATCTGCCCTCATATGCTAGGACTTCGGTTTTGGATCCATAGTTTGGGCTGTATGGGTGGCAGTGCTATAGATTCCAGGCGTTGCATTACGGTCTCAGCTATGAGCCCTGGAAGCGATCTTCCGATTTGTGGATGCGTTTGTCCATCAAACTGAAAGTAGGTGGTCAGGCAAAGGTTGATCAGGTCCATGATTAGAGGAACCTCAACCGTAGTGTATTTGGTTAGGTCGGGCGTGTTGTGTAATCGCAGCCCTGCCATGAGATCTTTTGCTAAGTCTGGATGGGAAAAGGGCCATGACGTCAAATGAGAACCTGACTTCATCATCTATTCTCAGGTTTTTGGTTCTTTGGGGGCACCGTAGTCAGGAGCTGATGGAGTATTTGCTTTCCTCTCTGAGATAGCCCAAGACTTTTTTTATCAGTTCTTTTGCAATATCATAGGTTGGGGTGCCTGCTAATGATACCGTTGGAGGCTGGCATAAGGGCAACAGTCCCAACTCTTCTCCTGAGCCCCAACTTCAGGAAAAGGGCCTCACATCCAGCTCCCTAACTCTGCTGCTCAAGCCATTCTGGTTCCAGTGGTTACTTCCCTTCCGCTCTGTTGCATATCTGCCCTCACGTGCTAGGACTTCAGGTCGGGTGGTGTGTGTGTGTGGGAGTGCTATTGTCCTGACCACGCAGATTGTATGCTTTACTTTCCACGTGAGACAAGCAATGAACAGATCAAGAAAGATTACTTTATTTCACAGGTATCCTCAATCAATAACTCACGGTTACAGCTGAGATTCCTCCGGAATGCAATGGTAATCTGATGCATTTCATAGGTAAAAAGTTAATGGATTTCTCCATCCTACGTACAAATCACATGTTTTGGCACGGAGCTTCCAAGCCATGTGGCTGGGACCCATGCGGAGAGATGATACAATGGCACAAAGCCAGGAAGTACAGTCATAAACTTTGAAACTCCTCCCACTTAACTAGATAAGCTATAACATTAACTACATTACCCATAAGCCATCTCTTAAGGAAACAGCATTTAACCCTTTAAATGCTAAACGTTCTAACATACAGTTTTTAAGCTAACTGGCTGGTCCAGCACAGCTATAGATTCCAAGTGTTGTATTATGGTCTCGGCTGTGAGTCCTGATGGCCACGATTTGTTGAGATATTTGTCCATCATTCTAGGTATCTCGACCTTATTGTATTTGTTTAGGCCGGGCATGTTGTGCGATAGTGCCACCATGGATTCCTTTGCAAATTCATCTTCATCTAATCTCAGGACTTTGATACTTTGGGGAGTGACAGAGTGTTTTCTTCCCTCTCTGAGCTTCCCAAGACTTTTTTTTTATCAGTTCTTTAGCAACATCATAAGTTGGGGTCCCTGCTAAAGATGTCCTTTGAGGGTCTCTGCTTTGAGTTGGTTCCAGTTCTAGTTCTATCTGCTGCTGTGTTATAGGATTTTTATGCTTTTCATTTGTGGGGGTCTCCGCGGCAACTCCTGTGGTTTTAAAAGCTGCTTCTAAGTCACGAAGAATTTTAAACAGATTGTCCTCCTCTGTGTGGCAGCCCTTCCCAGAGGGTATTGTGGCTCCACAATTGGACATGTCGACAACCCCTTCAGTTTCAGCTACTTCTTTGTTCCTGGGGTGTAGCTTGAGCTGTGTGCAGTTTGCTGTTTCATCTTTTCTTTTAGCTTGTCTCAGAAAAGTAGCCTTGATGGTGGCAGTCAGCATTTTTGTGTGTTGTGTGTTTTGTTCCAGTTGCTTTTTGAGGGGAACTCTGATGTGCTGGCATTTGTGTAGTCTGAGGTGTGCATCATGATCATAGCAGGATTGAGGTGTTCTTTATCTTTTTGGCTGCCTTGTTGAATTATAGCCCAGCCAGCTGTGCATTTTATGGATGCTCACGGTTGGCTTGGCAGCTTCTGAGTTTGGGCAGGAGGAGCAAGGAAGGTGCTTTGCCAGCTGCTGACTTGGCTGTAGCTTCTCAGCATGGGTTTTGGAGTGATGGCACTGCTGGGCTCTGCTTCTCCTTCAGTTTATCTGCAGCTTTGGCACAATCCGAGCCTCCACCTTCATCGCCCTAGGTTGGTCTTTGAGCTCATGGCCGTCCCGTTCCCTGGATGCAAAATATTCCCTTTTTGGCTCAGCAACATGTCACAAACCTTTATAAATGTTTGAAATAAAATAGAAATAAAAAAAGCTACCTGCCTTTCGGTCAACTGAAACATACAATATCACGTTAACGACTATAAAACGCAACCCGTTAAAATGCAAAATATTTAAAAAGCACAAGGATCTAACTTCTAACATGCAATCATCCAATTTTACTCCACTCCCTTCTAGCCCTGATGGTATCGCCTAGTTTGGTAATAAGCTGTCAGTGTCAATTAAGAGTGAAAATTTAACAGCTACCTGTGTTTTTGTTTTTATCTTGTCGTTAGAGCAATGGGAATGGGGGGGAGATAAGGCTACGGATGGGCTTTCTGCAGACGTTTGCTGAAACCCAGATGTGTGGAAACTTTTCAAGGATGTTCTAACGTGGGGAGGAAGATAACAGAATGTTCTCAAAACAATGAGAAGGTGTTTACACGAACTATGGGGAAATCCGGGAGGTTTGGTTGGGAATGTCAGTGTTACATGCTTTGGTTAGGTATCTGGGCATTCTAGAGTTTTCCTTCGCCTATTCCATGTCGTATATTCAATAAAACAGTACGGTCTTCAGATATGAAGGAAATCCTGGACTTTATTTGGCTACGCAAGCTGGAGGTTGACAGTCGGCAACAAAACAACCAAACTCAGAAAGCATCAAGGACCCCACAGTTGTCGTCGTCCTCCTCCTCTCTACACACCCTACCCTCTTATAACAATGATGAGGTTACCAGTTAGGTAATAAAATGCCAGCAAGAGAAAAACCAAGCTCGGAGAGCACTGAGGGGACCCCACTATCCAATTTAACCACATGCCTGGTTGAAGGGAGAGCCAGGTCTTCAAAATGTTATGGAAGTCTTAAAAAGGGGGAGAGCTGCTGAACTTCAGGGGGCAAGGAGCTGCCACAGAAAAGAGACATTTTCCAGGTCTCATCAGATGGCAATATTTAGGGGAAGGGATTTTATTGTAGAGCTCCCCAAAACTTGGGAAACCCTGCGATTTGGGTCGTGACCGACTTATTCTTCAAGCAAGTTCATTTTATCCCTTGCCAGAAAATTCCCACAGATAAAGCACTGGCAAAGATGTTCCTATGTTACATTTACCACCCACATGGGGCACCACAATGTATTATTTCAGACAGGAGGGTCTAATTCACATCAAAGTTTTGGAGAGCTTTTCTGGACCTCTTAGGAACTCACCCAAGTACACAGTTCTAGTCATCATCCTCAGACAAATGGCAGGACAGATCGTTCGAACTTGGTACTGGGGTGACACCTGCGCCGTTTTATTAACTATCAGCAAGATGACTGACCTCTTACCATCTGCTGAATTTGAAACCAGCACAGGTTTCATGCCATTTTGAGTGGCAAGTGGGCAAGTTTTTAATCCAATGCCTGAACTACCAGCCCAGGGGAAAGCTGAGCCATATCCTTGCCCTCCCATCCTATCCGACCTGGTAGATATCCTTTGGGAAATGAGATAACTGCAGTAGCCTGGTCCTGTAACCGTAGAGGGCCATAAAGGTGTGACAACAGTACTTGGAAAGCAACTGGGATCCAGTGCAGCTTGTGCAACAGATGGACAAACCTCAAGACCCCCATAGCTGTGTGCGCTGTTGCATTCTGGACCATTTGAAGTTCCTGGGTAGTCTTCAAGGGCGGCCCCATGTAGAAAGCATTGCAGTAATCCAGACAGGAGGTGACCAAGGCATGGGTGACTGGCTGGCCGGCCCAGGAAATGTCTGCCACCCAACTCGAACCTTCTTCTAAATGCAGCTACACACTCACACACTCTCTTGGTGTTGTTGAGACCAAGTATGGTGCAGGGTCCTTCAGGCTGTGTTAAAGGTCCAAGGGGGACAAACCAAGTGAAGGAGGATCTCCTGGCCTCTCTGAAGTTTTCCTTCTGCCCATTTTATTTAGAAAATTTATATTGTCGCCTACTCGCACTTGGCGACTCAAGGCAACTTACACAGATATAAAAACACCCTATAAAAAGAAGGAAAAGTAAGAAGAAAAAATATTAAAATAACACCCCCACCCACCCCAGCGACGACACACATTCAAACTAGCCATTTAGTGGGCTCCCTCCCATAGTAAGTTGCTTCCTCTGCTGTGCCATTCCTGCGGTGCCTTTAACCTGTCCATCTAAATCCAGATATATATCAACGTTTGCAAGTAATTCTTGTTACTGCGATTCTTCCTAAAGTGAAAAAGATAATCTGGTGGTGATGCTAGCGGTGAAATCACCAACCACATTCTTGCTTGTTTCAAAACCAATTGTTTTACAGGCGTTGTCCCTTCAAACTCCTTTCTTCTTTCATTTTGTTGAGATGTTGGTATGTGTGGCTGAGACCAAGTCTTCTTGGTCCAGAAAATGCCACAATTGGCACACTAGACACATCTGCACAAAGGTCCCATTGGCTGTGGCTGCCACATGCTCCTTGAACTGCAGCTGCAAGCCCAGGAGTGCCTCCCCCCCAAAAAAATTGTGCACCAGCTCCGTCTCGGAGAGTACCCCCGTCACACATTTTGATTGGGTTATGCTTAAGACACAAAGAAGCCAACAACACAGGTCCCTAGACAATACCCAAAGCCCTTGCCTACTCACGTGCTATTACTCCTTGCTCACCATTGCTCACTCTTCTCCACAGCTACTCCTACACTCCTACTCCTACTCCTTGTGAGTACTACTGGAGAAAAATTATCCCTTCCCAGCTGCTTTTACTTCCATGTATAATCGTACTCCTCTCTGTGACACACACTCCGCTGTTTCACAGTGAAGTTTTATAGTCAACTTGGTTGTGCTGATGCTGGGGAGGAAGCTTAAAAGGATGGGGGGAAAAGCAGCACAGGTGCTGGCACTTTTATGGGCGAGCTTGTCTCTCACAACCCCCTTCTGGAGTTGGCATGCCACCAGACCCTGGGGATGGGGAGGGGGAAGGCAAAAGCGCAAAGCCCCTCTACCTTGCCAACGTTGATTCAAAGTTGGTTCTTCCCCATCCAGGTTCTCACAGCCTCCAGGCCCTTGGCCAGTATGGAGTCAGCATCCCCTGTCCAAAATTGTAACGGAATGTCTGAGAGGATTTTTAAAAAAAAAAAAAGAAAAAAAAAAGGAGAATGAGGCCTCCATTTTTCATCTCCTGATCTATTTTAAGATTAGAGAACATTTCTGAAAGGCTCCTGGTTGTTTTATTGTGGGGGCTAGATCTTGTATCTTAGGTGGGATCATCATTCATTGGCATCCTTCAGTCTCGAGAGACTATGGTATCTGTGCTCTGGAAAGAGGACCTAAGGCAGCATCTGGTGTGGCTGAAAAGGCCAATTCGAGAATGGCAGTCCCTTCCCCACAGAGGGCAGATACAATCTGTCCCCTGTCCAGCCCCCAGATTTTGCTGGTTCCGGGACTGCCTCTTTGCCTCAGCCTGCCGCACAAGTGTCTCTTCGAATTGGAGAAGGCCATGCCGCGTCTTTAGCCTCCAGGCTGAACGATCAGAGGTCAAGGATTCCCAGCTGTTAATGTCCATTCCCAAGGCCTTCAGATCCCTCTTGAAGATATTCTTATATCTGCAGCTCAGGTCTCCCTCTGAGGCACTTTCCCTGCACTAGTTCTCCATACAGGAGATCTTTCGGGATCCGACCGTCAGCCATTCTCACGACATGCCCAAGCCAGCGTAGACGTCGCTGTTTCAATAGTGTATACATGCTAGAGTTTCCAGCACATTCCAGGACTGCGCTATTTGGGACTTTGTCATGCCAGGTGATGCCGAGAATACGTCGAAGACAGCGCATATGAAAAGTGTTCAGCTTTCTCTCCTGCTGTGCGTGAAGAGTCCAAGACTCACTGCAGTACAAGACTGTGCTCAAGACGCAGGCTCTATAGACCTGGAACTTTGTATGTTCTGTCAACTTCTTATTAAGCCATACTCTCTTTGCAGATCTGGAAATACTTTGGCTCCTTTACCAATACGTTTATTCAGCTCAGTATCTAAAGAGAGAGTGTCAGAGATGGTTGAGCTGAGGTACACAAAGTCATAGACAACCTGCAGTTCCTGTGCAGAGATTGTAATACAGGGAGGTGGATCCACATCCTGACCCATGACTTGTGTTTTTTTCAGGCTGGGAGGGATACATCACTGAATATGCTGATATATTGTACCATGGGTAGACAAGTAGCTTCAATCAGTGGTTTCGTGTAAAATTAGAGGAGGGAGCCCTGAATCCTGAGACACCCCAAATTAGAGGAGTCCCAGGGCTTGGCCTATTTCTCCCCCAATGAATACCAACTGGAACTGGCCATTGAGAAAGGAGAGCCACCACCAAATGCTTCTTTGCATTTGTGGCCCTTCAAAAAAGTGCTGAAGGGATAGCAGATGGCACTGGAAACCCACTGAAACCCAGAAGGGGCCAGAACAGTTTCACCACCCCTGTTCTGAATCCTCCAAAGGTCATCAATGAGTGTGACCAGTACTGTATCTGGGTCTGATGAATCCAGACTGAAAAACGCCCAGATAATCTGCTTCGTTCAGTGTCCGTCCGGCTTGTCCCAGCTTGGGCATTTAGGAAAGAACAACCCTTGACTCCGTTTGTAGCCAAAGATATACTTTTACTAAAACTAAGTGGGTTACAACGTAAAGCTGGATCTGAATATTCCCGCATAAAGCCTGCCTTTTTTCCTTCACCTGTGCCCTTCCCTTTTGACCAGTTCACACGTGTCCAATAGTATTCGTATATGGTGTTTGGGCAACAGCTTTGGCCCCTCTTTGGTGGAGCTTCGCATTCCATTCTCATGCTTATGTCCTTGGATCCACCAGATTGACAGCTCTGGTTCCTGTCATCCTGTCATTTCTGCACCCCCATTCTCCCTCGTCCCTGCATTTTATAGCAGGATGCCAGCAAAGTGAAGTAGGTTGAAGCGATTAAAATGGCAGACCTGACAGTGCCCTTTGTCGCTGAGCAGGCCACCCTCTCAACAACTTCCCTAAAAAGGGAAAGATGGATACTGGACAAAAGTTGTCTAAAACTGTTGGGTCCAAGGATGGCCTCTTGGGAAAAAGGCCATACTTCCCCCTTAAGCAAAGAGACATTAACCACCTAAAATATGTTTTTTTTTTCTTGAGACTATGAGATAAACATTAGAGGATGATCTGCACTTTTTTAATAGATGGAGAAAGAGTTTCGGAGACCCAACACACGGCAATCCTTGGATATATTTTTCTAGCTGAAAAATATGGGTGGTCTCTTCTGGATATTTTAGCCTCCAAGCATCTATCAAAACCAACCAGACCTATTCAGGTTGGACCCACACACGCCACACACAGTTGCTTAAGGAGTTATTTACCACAACAAGGCAGATAACAGTAGACAAGGTTGTAAATCATTCTTTCCTCTAACCAACAATAAAATAAGTCCCAGATTTGGTAGTAATCTGTGTCTTCTTTATCTTTCAATCTCATAGTTAATCTGCCCATCTCTGCGCATTCCAATATTTTTCTGGGACTTGAGGACTTGAGCCAGCTCTTTGAAGAAGGAAAGGTTTATTTGCGCAGGTTCAGTTTCTCCCTCGGATGTCAATCCTTCATTCTTCCAATATTGCGCAAAGATTATTCTCGCTGCTGTAGTGACGTGTAAAATCAAACATAGACTTTGCTTATTAATCTTTTCCGGCATTATACCTAGTAAGAAAAGTTCAGGTTTAAAATCACCATGTTCACCTAATATTTTTTCTAACCACGCATGTATCTTTTTCCAATAAGCCTTTGCTTTGCCACATGTCCACCAAACGTGATAGTACGTGCCTGAGTTGTGCTTACATTTCCAGCATCTATCTGACATATTTTTAAACATTTTTGCTAATCTTGCTGGCGGCAAGTGCCATCTATAAAACATTTTATATAAGTTTTCTTTGTACGAAGTTGACATTGTTAATTTGTAATTTCTCTCCCATAGCTTTTGCCACTTTTCTGGTTCTGTATTGTAGCCAAAGTTTTTTGCCCTTCTTATCATTGTTTCTTTCACTTCTTCACTTTCCATTTCCAAAACTAACAAAAAAGTATACACTTTCTTAAATAATTTCTCATCTGAGGTTAGCAAAATCTTATCAAATACAGTTTGATCTTTATAGAATCCATACATTTTCAGGTCTTTTTCATATCTTTTTTAGGAATCGAATATGTATTAGTATATAGCTGATCCCAGACAGCTCGTTGGTTGAAAAATTAACATATATGTAAAAGAAAATCAACAATCTTTATTTTAAAAAAGACTGTAAATCAAGGTCTTTGCAAAGACCTTGAATAATTGTGTTAGGAGTTCAAGGAGTTCAAGGATGGTCCAAATTCATTTCAGGAGTCCAAGAACTGAATTGGATAGTCAGCCATTCACGTCCTGGCCTTTGTTAGCACCCGTTCAGAAGCAGGACACAATTTTTAGACTTACAGAGAGTGTTAAGTTCTGCAAATCTGAACAGCAAGGCATCGGAAACCACAATTATAACTATAGATAAAAAATTTAGCTGGTCAAAGCAGATTTCCAAGTTGAGCAATCCAAAGTCAGGCCTCTAGATTTACAAGGCCAAATGGATGGAAAGACATAAGGTCATGGTTAGTCAACAATCTGGGTCATAAATAGCTAGATTCCAAGTGTTACAAAAGGGAAGCCAAATGCTGGAGTTGCTTCTAGCAAGGGACCGTTGTTCCAATGGAAACTTGAATCCTCTGTCTGCTGAGTAGACAACAACTTGCTATTGAGTTCAGCATCTTGCTGCTTGTTCACGAGTCTCCGATTCTGGTGAGGTGCAGAGTTCCCAGGAGGAATTAAGGGGAAGGGGGCAAGTGAGTGCCTGTAGCAGTCTGTGCTGCAACTGAGTCAGACTCTTGACGGCATGACACAGCCTGTCCAACAGACAAGGATTTAAGAGCAAGTCACAAACTGGAATTCCGAACGGTTGATTCCAATGAAGACGGAAGGCAAAGCAGCTACACCCATCTCTTTACGGGCAGCTGGGTGCTATTTCTTCCCTGGCAGGGAGCCTCATTGAATAGCATTGCTGTCAGACCTGCCACCCCTTAAACCTCTAAAAAGAGACAATCCTGGTCTCCATTTGTTCAGGAAAAGGCATAGTTTTCTTAGAAGCCACTTGCGTTGCGGTAATGCGCAGCCAGAACTGAGAATCGAGGGTCAACATCCCCAAGTTCAACTTTTCCCTCCCTTAATTGCCTCCCATCATTCACACACACACACACACACACACACACACAC
>NW_015390419.1:0-2802 GCF_001527695.2 Protobothrops mucrosquamatus | reverse complement strand
CATTTGTACTTCAGGATGGGAGTCAGTCAATGGCCCCAAGTTAGGGGCTGCGAGTCCAAGTGAGGGGGAGCAGTTGATGGGAGAGCAACCAGACAAGCAGCTGGCCGAGAGGGATTTGGCTAAGGCCCAGCTGCAGCAGGACAGCCCCGAGGCTTTGGGTGGGGAAAGCAGGCAGCTCCAGCCAGTCAGTGATGAGGAAGAGGAATTGCTTTCTCCCCCTGATCTGAGAACACTTAGGCAGAGAAAAGGCAGGAGCAGAGGAGGTCAGCCTGACTATTCATGAGGAGGCAGCCTCACCCCTCTTGATAGGATGCGCTGGACACTGGCTATTTAGCACAGCAGACAGAGGAAGATGGTACCGGGGAACAATGCGTTGGTTTTCTTCTTTGTGTTTCCTGGTTGTTACAATTCCTGTCTTGCTTTGGACTGATATCATGCCTTGACTTTGGATCGCGCCTGTGAACTCTTGCTTGGTGAATTCTCTTGTGGATTTAACTTTGCTTGGGTGACTTTTATCTTGGTTTGGAAACTTTCAAGTGCCTCGTAGACTCATTGGACTAGTGTTGATTTGCTTTCAGCTGGACTTAATTGGGACAGTTCTGGGGGTTTTGGTGAAGGAAATTGCTGGGGAATATTAAATATTAAATAAATCCACGAAACCACCATCACGTATGCTTGTGAGTGAGTGGGACAGCCCAACACAAAGAGGCCCTCTCCCCATGAAGCAGCAACCAAAAGAGTTTGGAAGCAGTTGCTGAGCAATTGCTTGGGAGCAAGTCCCGTTCACGTAATGGGCGTCAGAATGTACAGCCAACTATTTCTGCCTATTGGGGTGTGAAACAGATCTAGTCCAACGACACATTAAAAAAAGTGACCGCATCAAGAGAAAATCTCCCTTTTCACTTGGGAAGAACCTTGTTCACCTCCAGACCCAAACAATACTGGGTGCACAGCCTCATACTGCTTTGCTAGGATGACGTAAACCCTGAGCAAAGAGTTTGGACGTAGTTGCTGAGCAATTGTTTGGGAGCAAGTCCCGTTCACGTAATGGGTGTCAGGCGGCTGCAGAATGTACACCCAACTATTTCTGCCTATTGGGGTGTGAAACAGATCTAGTCCAACGACACATTAAAAAAAGTGACCGCATCAAGAGAAAATCTCCCTTTTCACTTGGGAAGAACTTTGTTCACCTCCAGACCCAAACAACACTGGGTGCACAGCCTCATACTGCTTTGCTAGGATGACGTAAACCCTGAGCAAAGAGTTTGGAAGTTGCTGAGCAATTGTTTGGGAGCAAGTCCCGTTCACGTAATGGGTGTCAGGCGGCTGCACAATGAACAGCCAACTATTTCTGCCAGATATTAGGATCCTCCTAGATCCTTTTCCAAAAATCGCCAAATAGGAACAGCTGTTCTATGCCCGGTAGTGGTGAATAGATCTTGTATCCCACAGGTAATATAAGGTCATCCAGGCTGACTGGGTCCAAAGGTGCAGCTTGTATTTGTTTAAGCTCCACTGGATAGTTTTCTCCAAGATTCTTTTGTCCCCGCCCCGTTGGGTTTGGAGCCATCTGAGGCCCTGCACCACAAGGAGGATGCTGCTACAATTGGCTGGGTGCAGCTGTTACTTCCTGGCTTTCCTTACTGCCTGCACAGTCATATGCAGCTGGTTCTTGCTAACCTGTTGGGATTGTGGGCTGGTTGTGGCTTGTTGCTGAATATCACGTCAGTATTCATTGAAAGCGGAGGGTGGGTTGCTACAGTTGTATGAAAACTGGTGTTTTTATTTACTTAACTCCGGTTGATGGCTGTTGGAAAACTGCATCATATGACAATCCTGACGTTGCTTTAGCCAGGTGTTACTGGATGAATGGGCTGGAAAGGTCCCTCCTGGCCAAAAAAGGAGGGTCCTTTTGACCCCCTCACCGCTGGGTCCAGAGCAATCTGGGGCCCTGGACCACAAGGAGGATGCTGATAAAATCTGTAGGGTGCCCTTGCTACTTTCTAGGTTTACTTACGGCATGCACAATCATATGCAACTGGATGTGGTTAACCTGTTGGGATTGTGAGCTGGTTGCGGCTTGCTGCTGAATATCATGTCAGTACTCACTGAATGCGGAGAGTGGGTTGCTACTGTTGTGTGAGAACTGGTGCTTCTATTTAGTAACTCCGGTTGATGGCTGTTGGAAAATTTTTATCTTTGGCTACCTGCTGCTTGGAGACTGAATAGCTGATGGTTGGCTCAAAGTCCTTGCTAGTAAGAGGACTTTTGGAGATTGCAGATTAGGGTTCACTTGCTGACTATGTGTGTATGGTTAAACTGTTGGGATTGTGTGGGTAATTGTGGCTTGTTGCTGAATGCCTTCATTGAAAGCCTTCATTGAAAGTGGAGAGTGGCTTGCTATTGCTGAGCGAAAAGTGGTCTTGGGCAACAGACCCTTTTTAACTCTGGTTGATGGGTTTGGAAAAGCGCATCCTATAACGTCCATGGTGTTGATTTTGGCTGGGTTCTGCTTGAGGATGGGACAATGGTCACTCTGAGGGAGAAATCCAGTTCTGTTGGATGTGATAGAACTCATGTTGGAAACTGTAACTGCCAGGCGTGTGGATGGCTTTTGAGTTCAATATCTGTTAGTTTTGGCAGAAGAACACTTCCCCCTTCCATGACCTGGATTGTTGAGTTGGTCTCCCTTGTTCTCCTGGTATTCTTTTAATCCCTCATGGTTGGGCTCGGAGCAGTCTAAGGCGTTGAACCACCAGAAGGATGCTGCTAAAGTAGGCAGTTTGCACTTTTATCTGTTCC
>NW_015390418.1:103750-113576 GCF_001527695.2 Protobothrops mucrosquamatus | reverse complement strand
ATGCTCCAACACTGGAAGTTTTTAAGAAGAGACTGGACAGCCATTTGTCTGAAATGGTACAGGGTTTCCTGCCTGAGCAGGGGGTTGGACTAGATGACCTCCAAGGTCCCTTCCAACTTTATTATTATTATTATTATTATTATTATTATTATTATTATTATTATTATTATTATTATTATTATTATTATTATTATTATTACTACTACTACTACTACTACTACTACTACTACTACTATTATTATTATTATTATTATTACACTTAAGTCATTTGCAACATCCTTGTGATCACGTGAGTCATTTATGTAAGTCAGTCAATCAGAATACAGCTGGAAGGGACCTTGGAGGTCTTCTAGTCCAGCCCCCTGCTCAAGCAGGAGACCTTATACCATTCCAGACACGTGGTTGTCTACTCTCTTCTTAAAAGCCTCCAGTGATGGAGCACCCACAACTTCTGGAGGCAAGCTGTTCCGCTGGTTGTTTTCACTGTTAGGAAGTTTCCTCTTAATTCCAGGTTGCTTCTCTCCTTTGTTAGTTTCCAGCCATGATTTCTTGTCTTGCCTTCTGGTGCTTTGGCAAGTAAGTTGACCCCGCCCTCTTCTTTGTGGCAGCCCCTCAAATACTGACAGCCCCTGGTCCTTCTTTTCTCTAGACTAGCCAAACCCAGTTTCTGCAACGGTTCTTCATATGTTTTAGTCCCCAGGCTTTTAATCATCCTAGTTGTTCTTCTCTGCACTTTGTTTAAATGTAAGTATCTTACATAAAAGAAAGTCTGAGGTATTTCCCTGCACTAGAATAGAATAGAGCTGGAAGGGACCTTGGAGGTCTTCTAGTCCAGCCCCCTGCTCAAGCAGGAGAACCTATACTGTCTCAGACAAGTGGCGGTCCAGTCTCTTCTTCAAAGCCTCCACTGATGGAGCAGAGCCCACGATTTCTGAAGCCGAGTAAATCAAGCTGATTGGTTTATCTGATGCAGTCTTCCTTGAAAGAGATTTACTTCGTGAGCCTATTCCAGAACTCAAATAAAATGTCAGACAACTAGCATCCAGAACAGCCCCGTGTTCTCATAAAACATATCCAAAAGGCGATTCCATTTGTTTACTATGTAAAGGCAGCTGAGCTGGCTTCGTCCTTCTGCCATCTGTCATCCCTTGTAACCTAATCCAGGCTAAGTATTTTATAGAACAAATTCTCTCTGCTGTCTTTTAGCCTTTTCTTTTCACTTGTAAAGCACCAGGGTGAATTCTGCTCCCATTTTGAGGGGTGAATTATACCCCTGGAATGATAAACGTAAACATCATGGGATCCTGTTGCCTTTACTTGATTGGCTTGGAAGGCTTTTCGCGGGGTCCTGTATTTAAAAACAAAGCAAACAATAGATAGATAGATAGATAGATAGATAGATAGATAGATAGATAGATAAAAACACACCTCTGTTTCAATTGCCTTGTTGTAAACTGCTAGTCCCATCCCATAATGAGAGGCCCCTGCAGCTGCAGAACATAGGAAGGAGAGAAGCAGGGGGACAGGGGTGGTTATTCTACCAAAGAGCAGAGATGGCAAGAAGGAGGAATCGGCATGTAGGGGCAGGCTGGGGCTCCATCCTTACTCCATCCTTACTTGTACCCATCCGAGATGCCAAGTCCTTTTCCATGTTAGCCCAGTGTTGGATCCGTATCAGCACCATCCGTTCCAAAATGGTTTGGGCTTGATCACCCCAGGAAATGGAAGCCATGTGTTTACATGGAAGCCCAAATCAACTATTCTGCCCTATCCAGATTCCAGAGTAGTGTTGCGATCCATTCAGGAACCAGGAGAAACAGCTCTTCTCCTTACCCCATTGAGTCCTCTTATCTCAGAACCTTGGTGAAAGGAAGAGGGGGAGATCCATTCCTGTGGCTGATAGCCTTCTGCCACCAGCTTTCACTGAATCTGAACTCTGAGCACCCCACAAGGGATGCTTGCTTGGAGCTGATACGGAGTCAACGGATCTCCCGGTCTTTGCATTGAGTGGTTGTGCAATCACAAAGAAGAGGAGATCAACTTAGTCTCCAAAGCCCCTGAAGCATAAGAATAAGAAGCAATGTATGGAAACTAAACAAGGAGAGAACCAACCTAGAACTAAGAATAAGAATAAGAAGCAATGTATGGAAACTAAACAAGGAGAGAACCAACCTAGAACTAAGATTAGAATAAGAATAAGAAGCAATGTATGGAAACTAAACAAGGAGAGAACCAACCTAGAACTAAGATTAGAATAAGAATAGGAAGCAATGTATGGAAACTAAACAAGGAGAGAGCCAACCTAGAACTAAGAATAAGAATAAGAAGCAATGTATGGAAACTAAACAAGGAGAGAACCAACCTAGAACTAAGATTAGAATAAGAATAAGAAGCAATGTATGGAAACTAAACAAGGAGAGAACCAACCTAGAACTAAGATTAGAATAAGAAGCAATGTATGGAAACTAAACAAGGAGAGAACCAACCTAGAACTAAGGTTAGAATAAGAACAAGAAGCAATGTATGGAAACTAAACAAGGGGAGAACCAACCTAGAACTAAGGTTAGAGTAAGAATAAGAAGCAAGGTATGGAAACTAAACAAGGAGAGAACCAACCTAGAACTAAGATTAGAATAAGAATAAGAAGCAATGTATGGAAACTAAACAAGGAGAGAACCAACCTAGAACTATGGAGAAATTTCCTGAAGGGGGGAGAACAATTAATCAGTGGAAAAACTTACTTCCAGAAGTTGTGGGTGCTCCAACACTGGAGGCTTTTAAGAAGAGATTGGACAGCCATTTGTCTGTAATGGTATAGGGTTTCCTGCCTGAGCAGGGGGTTGGACTAGATGACCTCCAAGATCCATTCCAACTATGTTATTCTGTTGTTCTGTTCTGGTGACATCATTCTGCCAAGTCCCCATGATGTGGCTTCATCTCATCCTCAGATGAGAATAAGGCATCCCTGAGTCATTCTTTGCTGGACCGATGTTAGAAAACATTTCCCCCTTATTCTGATCTCCTCCAAGGGCATCCTTAAAGTATGGAAGATCTGATTTTCATCTTTTAAGACTTCTAACTTCTGATGGAACATCTGTTAGGCTTTGTCACCCATTACCTTGGAGGGAAGCCAGAAGACCAGCGGAGACTTGGAAGAGAACACCGGAGAGAAGATCTGGCAGTGTCAACTCAGAAAGGGATGAAAACTAGAGCAGTGTGTAGCAGTGGGGAAAGCACCAAAAATTAAATGTAGAATGTCAATAATTTGGGGTACAAATCACAATTTGTTTATGTCCAGGCTACACATTAAACAGCCACAGAACATTGCGCCGCTGCCATAAAAGTTACTATGGGCTATGTTTAGTCTAACCCGTGTGAATGTCAGATTGTACAAGACAAGAAGCAGAAATTAGAAATTACAGATCAAAATTCATCACCCCTCCTGCCATCCCTTAGAAGGCGCCCCAAGCATTTCACTGCTCAAAACCTTTCAATGGGGCGATGGAAAGCTTTTTCTCATTTTAAAGCAGGGGTGGGGAACTATGGCCCTTTTATGACCTGTGGACTTCAACTCCCAGAATTCCTGAGCTGCTCAGGAATGTACATAGATACAGAATAACAAAATAACAGAATTGGAGGGGATCTTGGAGGTCTTCTAGTCCAACCTCCTGCTCAAATAGTAACTGTGAGAAGGACCTTGGAGTCCTAGTGGGCAATCTCTTAAAGAGGAGCTAGCCGTGGGCTGCAGCTGCCAAAAAAGCCAACACAGTGCTAGGCTGCATTAACAGAGGGATAGAATCAAGATCAGGTGAAGGGTTAACACCGCTTTACAACGCCTTGGTAAGGCCACACGTGGAATACGGCATCCAGTTTTGGTCACCGCGATGTTAAAAAGATGTTGAGACTCTAGAAAGAGTGCAGAGAAGAGCAACAAAGATGATCAGGGGGCTGGAGGCTAAAACACACAAGGAACAGTTGCTGGAATTGGGTATGTCTAGTTTAATGAAGAGAAGGATGAGGGGGGACAGGATAGCAGTGTTCCAGTATCTCAGGGGCTGCCCCAAAGAAGAGGGAGTCAAGCTATTCTCCAAAGCACCTGAAGGCAGGACAAGAAGCAACAGATGGAAACTAATCAAGGAGAGAAGCAACCTGGAACAGTTAGAACAATTAATCAGTGGAACAATCTGCCTCCAGAAGTTGTGAATACTCCAACACTGGACGTTTTTAAGAAGAGACTGGACAGCCATTTGTCTGAAATGGTGTAGGGTTTCCTGCCCGAGCAGGGAGTTGGACTGGAAGACCTCCAAGGTCCCTTCCAACTCTGTTATTGTATTGTATTAAATACGAGACCCCATACGATTTCAGACAAATGGCTGTCCAATCTCTTTTTAAAAACCTCCAGTGATGGAGTATTCACAACTTCTGGAGGCAAGGTGTCCCATTGCCCAGCTGAGTCTGAGCAAGCCTGCTTCTATAAGGTACGGATGACAAGTAACATGAATAACACAAACATGGGTGTGTTCACGAGCCTCGTGTCTTCAGATCGTCAGCTGGCATCTTTGCAGCTTTCGGGACCAAAAAGGTTGCCGTTCTCCTGAGAACAAAATTTATTCCGGATCGTGAATTCCAAACAAGCTTACCAAGCAGGGCAGACAGAAGATTTGCTGTTGAAAGTGGTGATAAAGTTCAACAGACTGTCTGGGATTGTGTTTCTCAACCTTGGCAAGCTTGGAAGATGTGTCGAGTTCAACTCCCAGAATTCCCTAGCCAATGTGGGAAGTCAGCGCCCCCAGAAAAGGAAATATTAAAAGGACAGAAAAATATATTTCCTCAAAGGATCTTAAAAATGCAGGAAAGCATCCCCAGTTTTTCTTAATAGCCCCAGGTCTCCCTTCCCCAAGCAGAAACCAGCTCTATAGAGATGCAGATGTAAATCCAGGGAGCTAGGAGATTAAGAAGACCAAAACCTAAAATCTACATACCCCATCCAAACTCTAAGAGTCATCAGCCCCAGGGAAGCAGGATACGACCCTTGGGACATAATATGATTGACCCATCACCATCAGAATACCAGAAAGGCACACTCAGACTCAGGTCAAAGTTCATGCCACAGGAACAACTCCAAACAAAAGGCTCCAGAGGGTATAAAAATCTACTCCCTACATGTGATCAGCCCTTTTTTTCCCCACTTCTCTTGCTGCCAGAACCATCTTCCTGTCTGGCTCTCCTCTCCAATAAACTACAACCTTCTTCCCAAAGCAGCTGCCATGTTTATTTCCAGTTTGGATGAACCACAATGAAGACCCTTCTTCCAACACCAGCATGGGGAATTCTGGGAATTGAAATCCACCCATCTCCAAGTTGGCAAGGCTGAGAAACATTGGAGGGCTGAGGGTTGAGTTCTTCAAAGCTCCTCCATGTTGCAAGGGCTGCATTTTCACAATGGACTGGACTTCTACGGCTTGGCGGTTTCCTTTCTTCTTGGTCCAGTTCTACAGTTCCTAATTCCCCCCCCCCCCCCCCCGTGTTGTGCCTGTCGCATAGATAATGTGCCAAAGTAGCGTGTAAAGCTACTAAAAAAGGACAATCTCTGTATCTGGAAGAGTTTGCTGTCTAAATTTTGAGACAGAGGAATGGCAAAGAAGGAGACTGGAATTTGCTGGCAAGAAGGAAAGCGGGCTCTTGATTGCATTGGCAGATGCTCAGCGTTGGTGCCTGCCACTGTCACGAGAGTTGGAAAATTACCGAAGGCCATTCCGTTTGCACCCAAAACATTCACTTTCAGTCCCTGTATTCAGAGCAGACAAGCACACACCCCACTTGGCTCAAAGGAGCTCTTGATGACTGGCAAACATCCAAAATGATTGCAGGGAGAGGGAGAGGCAGAGAGAAGATAAAAGGACAGTGGGCCTAATGATAATAATAGCAACAGCACTAGCGCTAAAGTTTTCTATCAGTTTCAGTTTCTCATGCTCTTCCGTCAAGGAGAAATCCACCAGCACGCTCTTCTCCTTCTTGATCTGCTCACTGGTGTCCTTGGGAATATCTGGGATCAGCCAGTCCACCAGCACACTGAGGGACATCACCAGATTCTGCCAAGGAAGGAGAAGGAGAAGGAGGAGGAGGAGAAGGAGGAGGAGGAGGAGGAGGAAGAAGAAGAAGAAGAAGAAGAAGAAGAAGAAGAAGAAGAAGAAGNCACCTACATCGTCCATATAGGACGACTCGGGAACTCAACTCCTACCCCGGGCAGCTCACCGATCCCCTTATGCCCAGGGGAAAGGTATCAAGCCGTTTGACAGCAGATGCTGGCTGTCAAACCGGCTTTTACGCAAAACAGGCGGGAGGCAGCAAACAGCTGCGACCAGCGAAATCGCCTGCCACCGGAAGTCCCATTTCCCCCTTATTCTGATCTCCTCCAAGGGCATCCTTAAAGTATGGAAGATCTGATTTTCATCTTTTAAGACTTCTAACTTCTGATGGAACATCTGTTAGGCTTTGTCACCCATTACCTTGGAGGGAAGCCAGAAGACCAGCGGAGACTTGGAAGAGAAGACCGGAGAGAAGATCTGGCAGTGTCAACTCAGAAAGGGATGAAAACTAGAGCAGTGTGTAGCAGTGGGGAAAGCACCAAAAATTAAACGTAGAATGTCAATAATTTGGGGGTACAAATCACAATTTGTTTATGTCCGGGCTACACATTAAACAGCCACAGAACACTGCGCCGCTGCCATAAAAGTTACTACGGGCTATGTTTAGTCTAACCCGTGTGAATGTCAGATTGTACCAGACAAGAAGCAGAAATTAGAAATTACAGATCAAAATTCATCACCCCTCCTGCCATCCCTTAGAAGGCGCCCCAAGCATTTCACTGCTCAAAACCTTTCAATGGGGTGATGGAAAGCTTTTTCTCATTTTAAAGCAGGGGTGGGGAACTATGGCCCTTTTATGACCTGTGGACTTCAACTCCCAGAATTCTGAGCTGCTCATGAATGTATCCAGAGTACATGGGGTTCCTTTTGAGGCCTTCCTCTCCTCTCCAGCTAATGGAAAAAGTGAGGATACAGCTTTGGAGAAGGATGTCTTTCTGTCCTCCCAGAGAGAGCCTTGGTGTTCAAGGAGACCCAGTTGAATAAGTGTCAACATTTGTTTAAAACAGAGGTGGAGAACGATGGTCCCTTTAGGACTTGTGGACTTCAACTCCCAGAATTCCTGAGCCAGCCAAAATAATAATAAAAAAACGTAGATACAGAATAACAAAATAACAGAATTGGAGGAGATCTTGAAGGTCTTCTAGTCCATCCTCCTGCTCAAATAGTAACTGTGAGAGGGACCTTGGAGTCCTAGTGGACAATCCCTTCAATAGGAGCCAGCCGTGTGCTGCAGCTGCCAAAAAAAGCCAACACAGTGCTAGGCTGCATGAACAGAGGGATAGAATTAAGATCACATGAAGTGTTAACACCGCTTTACAAGGCCTTGGTAAGGCCACACTTGGAATATGGCATCCAGTTTTGGTCACCACGATGTAAAAAAGATGTTGAGACTCTAGAAAGAGTGCAGAGAAGAGCAACAAAAATGATCAGGGGGCTGGAGGCTAAAACATATAAGGAACAGTTGCTGGAATTGGGTATGTCTAGTTTAATGAAGAGAAGGACGAGGGGGGACATGATAGCCACCTTCCAATATCTCAGGGGCTGCCCCAAAGAAGAGGGAGTCAAGCTATTCTCCAAAGCACCAGAAGGCAGGACAAGAAGCAACAGATGGAAACTAATCAAGGAGAGAAGCAACCTGGAACAGTTAGAACAATTAATCAGTGGAACAATCTGCCTCCAGAAGTTGTGGATGCTCCAACACTGGAAGTTTTTAAGAAGAGATTGGACAGCCATTTGTCTGAAATGGTATAGGGTTTCCTGCCTGAGCAGGGGGTTGGACTAGAAGACCTCCAAGGTCCCTTCCAACTCTGTTATTGTATTGTATTAAATACGAGACCCCATACCATTTCAGACAAATGGCTGTCCAATCTCTTCTTAAAAACCTCCAGTGATGGAGTATTCACCACTTCTGGAGGCAGGTTGTTCCATTGCCCAGCTGAGTCTGAGCAAACCTGCTTCTATAAGGTACGGATGACAAGTAACCTGAATAACACAAACATGGGTGTGTTCACGAGCCTCGTGTCTTCAGATCGTCAGCTGGCATCTTTGCAGCTTTCGGGACCGAAAAGGTTGCCGTTCTCCTGTGAACAAAATTTGTTCCGGATCGTGAATTCCAAAGAAGCTTGCCAAGCAGGGCAGACAGAAGATTTGCTGTTGAAAGCGGTGATAAAGTTCAACAGACTGTCTGGGATTGTGTTTCTCAACCTTGGCAAGCTTGGAAGATGTGTTGAGTTCAACTCCCAGAATTCCCTAGCCAATGTGGGAAGTCAGCGCCCCCAGAGAAGGAAATATTAAAAGGACAGAAAAATATATTTCCCCAAAGGATCTTAAAAAGCCAAGAAAGCATGCCCAGTTTTCTTAATAGCCCCAAGTCTCCCTCCCCCAAGCAGAAACCAGCTCTGTAGAAATGCAGATGTAAATCCAGGGAGCTAGGAGATTAAGAAGACAAAAACCTAAAATCTACATACCCCATCCAAACTCTAAGAGTCACCAGCCCCAGGGAAGCAGGATACGACCCTTGGGACATAATTAGGATTGACCCATCACCATCAGAATACCAGAAAGGCACACTCAGACTCAGGTCAAAGTTCATGCCACAGGAACAACTCCAAACAAAAGGCTCCAGAGGGTATAAAAATCTACTCCCTACATGTGCTCAGCCCTTTTTTTCCCCACTTCTCTTGCTGCCAGAACCATCTTCCTGTCTGGCTCTCCTCTCCAATAAACTACAACCTTCTTCCCAAAGCAGTTGCTATGTTTATTTCCAGTTTGGATGAACCACAATGAAGACCTTTCTTCCAACACCAGCATGGGGAATTCTGGGAATTGAAATCCACCCATCTCCAAGTTGGCAAGGCTGAGAAACACTGGAGGGCTGAGGGTTGAGTTCTTCAAAGCTCCTCCATGTTGCAAGGGCTGCATTTTCACAATGGACTGGACTTCTACGGCTTGGCGGTTTCCTTTCTTCTCGGTCCAGCTCTACAGTTCCTAATCCCCGCCCCCCCGTGTTGTGCCTGTCGCATAGATAATGTGCCAAAGTAGCGTGTAAAGCTACTAAAAAAGGACAATCTCTGTATCTGGAAGAGTTTGCTGTCTAAATTTTGAGACAGAGGAATGGCAAAGAAGGAGACTGGAATTTGCTGGCAAGAAGGAAAGCGGGCTCTTGATTGCATTGGCAGATGCTCAGCGTTGGTGCCTGCCACTGTCACGAGAGTTGGAAAATTACCGAAGGCCATTCCGTTTGCACCCAAAACATTCCCTTTCAGTCCCTGTATTCAGAGCAGACAAGCACACACCCCACTTGGCTCAAAGGAGCTCTTGATGACTGGCAAACATCCAAAATGATTGCAGGGAGAGGGAGAGGCAGAGAGAAGATAAAAGGACAGTGGGCCTAATGATAATAATAGCAACAGCACTAGCGCTAAAGTTTTCTATCAGTTTCAGTTTCTCATGCTCTTCCGTCAAGGAGAAATCCACCAGCATGCTCTTCTCCTTCTTGATCTGCTCACTGGTGTCCTTGGGAATATCTGGGATCAGCCAGTCCACCAGCACACTGAGGGACATCACCAGATTCTGCCAAGGAAGGAGAAGGAGAAGGAGGAGGAGGAGAAGGAGGAGGAGGAGGAAGAAGAAGAAGAAGAAGAAGAAGAAGGAGGAGGAGGAGGAGGAGGAGGAGG
>NW_015390418.1:93156-103583 GCF_001527695.2 Protobothrops mucrosquamatus | reverse complement strand
CTCCTTAGTTCTAGGTTGCTTCTCTCCTTGATTAGTTTCCATCCATTGCTTCTTGTCCTGCCTTCAGGCGCCTTGGAGAATAGCTTGACTCCCTCTTCTTTGGGGCAGCCCCTGAGATACTGGAAGACTGCCATCCTGTCCCCCCTCGTCCTTCTCTTCATTAAACTAGACATACCCAATTCCTGCAACCGTTCCTTGTATGTTTTAGCCTCCAGTCCCCTAATCATCTTTGCTGCTCTTCTCTGCACTCTTTCCAGAGTCTCAACATCTTTTTTACATCGTGGTGACCAAAACTGGATGCAGTCTTCCAAGTAGTATTTTTTTTACTATTTTATTGCATTGCTGTTGTTTCTGGTTTGTTTTTTTTAAAGAAGTACAAAAGACACAGTCATGTTTTCCTAGGAAAGGGCCGGGCTATTCATTTTCTTCAACAAGTAAACACACGTTACAGCTAAAGTCATTCCGACAAGTGCCGTGGTCAACCAGAGTCAAGAGTATTCAGGATTGGCCAACCGAATTATCTCGGCGGTGCTCTGGACAGTCTGCAAATAAGCCATTAATCAAAGTGGACCGTAGGAAGCTTGGCAGATAATGATCCCCCAGCGATCAGGGATGGAAATCGGAATCCTCTAACAGGGAAATCAGATTGGATTTCATAGTTTTTGTGTGCTCTGCTTAAGCCTTCATCCCCCACATTTAAGTCGAAGCAAAAGCAGATTAGACGAACAAAAAAGTCTGCGGAGGGGAGAAAAAAAGTCACTCATTTTCTCCGGCAACAATGAAAAGTTACTAGTTTGTTGTCATTAAAAAAAAAAAAAAGGGGGGGGGGAGATCCTGATCCTTTCTAAATCTTTTCATGTCGACTTCAGTCAGAGTCTGGGAATGGCTGGGGGCGAGCTGAGCACGCCGTAATCGAAGGAGATGGAGAACGGGGAAGAGGCGGGAGACGTGTGTCTTTCTTTCAATCTAGCCAAAAGCCACACCTGCCTTGCCGCACGATACAATCCCATACAAAGGGTACAATACACCGGGCTGTTATTCTTTCTGGGCACCAAAAAGTAGACTCTACAAAAGGGTTGGGATGATCAAAGTCAAATGGACCACCAGTGCAGAGGAAGCAGATGAGTAGGCTTTGATGATGAACGTACAAGTGAGGGTCACCGTGGAGAGCATCCCTCTAAAGAGAAAGAAGAGAAGAGGGAGTAAAGTTGGAGGATTCACCTTGAAGGATTTACTCATGGATGGGCTTGGCAAGTCAAAATGCACGAATCACAGGGCAGGCCCAGCCATTGAGTTGAGTGGCCGTTTGAAGTAAGAACCACAATGAAAACAATGAGTTATGAACATTTTTCACGCCTACGAACCGTTGCAGCCTCCCCGTGGCCACGTGATCAAAATTCAGATGCTTGGAAACTGACTCGTATTTATGACGGTCGCAGCATCCCCGTGTGTATGTGTGTGTGTGTGTGTGTGTGCGTGTCGGATCACGTGGTCCCCTTTTGCAACCTTCCGAAAAAGCAACGTCAACGAGGAAGTCAGGTGGACTTAACAATCGTGTGACTAATTTAACAACCACAGTGATTCACGTAACAGCTGTGGCAAGAAAGATAATCAAATAGGGCAAAACTTACTTAACAATTGTTTCTTGCTTAGCGACGGAAATTTTGTGGTTTAACTATGTCTCTGTTTCCCAAAGTTCTACAGCCATCGGCTCTGCGTGTTGTTTTGTCTCTGTGAACGCTGTGTCTCTGTGTGTGTCTCTGTGTGTGTGTGAAGACCACAGGTGGTCACTGTGCCTTCAATCCTACAATCACAGTGAACATCTTGACAGTTTTGGTCTCACACATATAATTGTTCCTGATTTCTGTTATGGCAACTCCTTTGCTCCATCACTGGGGGCTTTTAAGAAGAGACTAGACAGCCCCTTGTCTCAAATTGTATAGGGTCTCCTGCTTGAGCAGGGGCTGGACTAGAAGATCTCCAAGGTCCCTGATTGATTGATTGATTGATTGATTGATTGATTGATTGAATTTCAGTGGAGATTTTTAAGAAGAGACTGGACAGCCATTTCTCTGAAATGACACAGGGTCTCCTGCTTGAACAGGGGGTTGGACTAGAGGACCTCCAAGGTCCCTTCCAGCTCTATTCTGATCGAATTGCTCAACCACTTGCAGAGGAATATAAATCTTTCTGGATGTCCATTACAGTGCAACTAATTTTGGTCTCCATAAGGGATTGCTATTTTTCTTGACACATGTCCAAACATCTACTTCCTGTGCTCTGTAAATTAAACCCAGCATATCTGAAGCATACTTAACAAATTTTCCTCGACATACATGCTTTTGTGCTCCTAGTTGTGACACTTCTACACCTTCAATCACCCCGTGGCAGCCACCAGGGGCTAGTTGCTTTCTTCAGAGGAAAGAGGACACAGGAGACCCTCCTTTTCTGAAGCTGTGTAGCCAATTAGGCATTAACTCACACCAGAAACCAAAAAGGTGAATTAACTAAGAGACGGAGTCATAACTATTTAATGAACGAGAGCCTAACAGATGCCGAAAGGGGGGGGGAACCGTAAGTGGAGTCCAGCTGTGGTCAAATAAATGTAATAATTGATTGGTTATCATCTTGAATGACTCCTGTAAAGAGAATAGTAGCACAGCAGGACAAACACGGTTAAAATATTCCTGTCTAGGATGCAAATTTCCCATTGGAGCAGAAGCTGTCAAAGGACACCCCAAACATTATTTTAGGTAAAACTGACAGGCTGTTTTAATCTAATCCGCATGACTGGCAGCAGAGGCCAATTCCCATGTTGTAATGCTCTTCTCTTCTCTTCTCTTCTCTTCTCTTCTCTTCTCTTCTCTTCTCTTCTCTTCTCTTCTTTCTTTATCTCTCTTCTCTCTTCTCTCTCTCTCTCTTCTCTTCTCTTCTCTTCTTTCTTTTTTTCTCTCTTCTCTCTCTTCTCTCTCTCTCCTCTCCTCTCTCTCCCTCCCTCCCTCCCTCTCTTCTCTTCTCTTCTCTTCTCTTCTCTTCTTTCTTTCTTTCTCTCTCTCTTCTCTTTCTCTCTCTCTCTTCTCTTCTCTTCTTTCTTTTTCTCTCTTCTCTCCTCTCTCTCTCTCTTCTCTCCTCTCTCTCTCTTCTCTCTCTCTCTTCTCTTCTCTCTTCTCTTTTCTTCTCTTTTCTCTCTCTCTCTCTCTCTCTCTCTCTCTCTCTCTCTCTCTCTCTCTCTCTCTCTCTCTCTCTCTCTCTCTCTCTCTCTCTTTCTCTCTCTCTCTCTTTTCATTTTTACCACCTCCTCAGCAGAGAATTTGAAGCCTTGAAATAGTCATCTAAACCCACAGAAAGGTCATTGATCTAAAAGACCCAACAAAGGAAATGCACTCCTGCTTTAAGTCGAAATGAAAACCCTATTTTAAAAATAGAACCTCGTCAGAAGCTACACGCAGTAGGACCCAGAGGCTCTTTGCTTTAAAAATAGGGATGAGGGAATGTGTGGACCCACGACGACGTGCAATGATGTTGTCAATTTAAAACAGCTTCATTCTTTGCCCAAGATGGAGTCTCCATATCTCCTTTAACTTGTGCATTTTGTACCACGTTTGGTGGCCAACATTAGCCAGACGTTTATCAAGGCCGGTGCTATTTAGAAAATGCCTGGACTGCTCACATTCTCCAAAGAGGGCATCTTGTGACGGGGACAGGAAGAATTCCACCCCCATCGCCATCTGAGCTGGACCCAGAGCTTCCGGTGGGGGAGTGGAGGAATGTCTGAAAGGAATGCTGGGCCTGAAGTTCTGCAGAAGGTTTGGCCAACCTGAGCTGTAGGAGTAGGTGGTCCTTTCCCCCCACGTTGCCTTGCCTCGCCGTCCCTTGGAGACTTCCAGGCAAGTGGGAGAGGATCTGACAGAGCTTCCACCACACTGACCCTCAGGAAAGGAGGGGTGGTTGATTCCTCCACAGGAGCTGAGAAGTTATTATTAGTTGCCAGCAATGGATGGCCATGTTTTAATTCCCAAGGGTCATGGAGAAGCAGATCATCAAAGAGGTTATGACAAGAATTGCAGGCAAAGATGTCTTAGAACAGTGGTTCTCAGCCTGTGGTCCCTGGACCCCTGAGGGGGCCATGATGTTGGCCTTAAATCTGTTGAGCTGCCCTCAGGTTTTATAGTTTAAATAAAACCAAAGAGAATTGGAAGAGGAGTGGAAAACTGAATGTTAAAATGTTATATATCAACACAGTGCTGGGCTGCATTAACAGAGGGATAGAATCAAGATCAGGTGAAGTATTAATACCACTTTACAATGCCTTGGTAAGGCCACACTTGGAATACTGCATCCAGTTTTGGTCACCACGATGTAAAAAAGATGCTGAGACTCTAGAAAAAGTACAGAGAAGAGCAACAAAGATGATCAGGGGACTGGAGGATAAAACATATAAGGAACGGTTGCTGGAATTGGGTATGCCTAGTTTAATGAAGAGAAGGACGAGGGGGGACAGGATAGCAGCGTTCCAGTATCTCAGGAGCTGCCCCAAAGAAGAGGGAGTCAAGCTATTCTCCAAAGCACCTGAAGGTAGGACAAGGAGTAACGGATGGAAACTAATCAAGGAGAGAAGCAACCTAGAACTAAGGAGAAACTTCCTGACAGTTAAAACAATTAACCAGTGGAACAACCTGCCTCCAGAAGCGGCGAATGCTCCAACACTGGAAGTTTTTAAGAAGAGACTGGACAGCCATTTGTCTGAAATGGTATAGGGTTTCCTGCCTGAGCAGGGGGTTGGACTAGATGACCTCCAAGGTCCCTTCTGACTTTATTATTATTATTATTATTATTATTATTATTATTATTATTATTATTATTATTATTATTATTATTATTATTATTATTATTATCCGCCACAACAGACAATAGAACAAAAGGTGAGCTTGAGAGGGAAAGAAATATCAACAGAAGAAAAATCTTTCCCAAGAATGGAGAAAAATCTTTCCCAAGAATAGAGTTCTTAAAAAAGATCTTAAAAAGAACAAATGTGTGGAGAACAGAGATTGTATGTGTGTAGGACGAAGAGAGGGAGAGATGGAGTGGTAGATACAGGACAGGAAGAAAGTAGAGTCGGGTCAATGCGAGTTTTAATAAAGTGCAAAGAAAAAAGGGGGAAAAAAGGGCAGCTTTCATAGAGAGAAGAAAAGGTAACATGAGCACAGAGATGAGTAAAACAGATTAAGAAACAGAAGTCCAGACGACAAAGGAATATATATATATATATATATATATATATATATATATATATATATATATATATATATCGTGCAGCCATGATGCTGGGAAATTAGAGGGCGGTAAAAGTTTGAACAGTTCAATCAATAGTTTTATTAGTAGGTTTAGGATCTTAGGAACTTCTCAGTTTTTCTGATGTATTTTAGTGTAGCCGTTAAAAGTTGGGGCAAGGAGAATTGAGAATATTCATCTAGGGAAGCAGGGTTTTTTTGGAACACCTTCATAGCACTAAATCAGGGGTAGGCAACCTTGGCTCTTTTATGACTTGTGGACTTCAACTCCCAAAATTCCTGAGCCAGCCGTGCTGGCTCAGGAATTCTGGGAGTTGAAGTCCACGAGTTATAAAAGAGCCAAGGTTGACTACCCCTGTGCTAAACTATTCTGAAACTCTACCAAGCATTTTCATTTTTTTTAAATATCAGCCACTAGTAACCTCAAAGGAAACCTCGCAAGATAATCTCCTTTTTTAAAAAAGGAGGGAAATGAAAAAAATAAAAATAAAATAAAATACGAGTGACATTTTCTTTGCTTGCTAATGAAAGAAATGTAGACAACTTGAGGCACCCTATCTGTTCATATGGTTTCTTGCCTTTTAGCTTGAGCCTTGGAAGGAGAAGTAAGGTTTTACAAGCAAAATAAATGTCATTTTATTTCATAACAAAGTTGCCCTTCCTTCCTTCCTTCCTTCCCTCCCTCCCTCCCTCCCTCCCTCCACCCCTGCCTCTACTTCTTTCCTTCCTTCCTTCCTTCCTTCCTTCCTTCCTTCCTTCCTTCCTTCCTTCCTTCCTTCCTTCCTTCCTTCCTTCCTTCCTTCCTTCCTTCCTTCCCTCCCTCCCTCCCTCCCTCCACCCCTGCCTCTACTTCTTTCCTTCTTTCCTTCTTTCCTTCTTTCCTTCTTTCCTTCTTTCCTTCTTTCCTTCTTTCCTTCTTTCCTTCCTTCCTTCCTTCCTTTCTTCCTTCCCATGGTGGCACAGTGGTTAGAATGCAGTATTGCAGGCTAATTCTGCCGACGGCCAGGAGTTCGATCTTGATGGGGCTCAAGGTCGACTCAGCCTTCCGTCCTTCCGAGGTCGGTAAAATGAGGACCTCGATTGTTGCGGGCAACTATGAAGTGGCGTATAAGTTTAAATGCTATTGCTAAATAGTACTCCCGCTCAGATGAGGGTGCTTAACAGGAATTTAAGCAAAGGAGTGCAGCGTGCATTCATGACACCATCAATCTGCATCCGCTCCTGTTTGGGGGGGGGCTACATAATGGAATAAATTCATCCCTCATCCTTACAAAACACATTAACGGACAACTGTATTTGGCACTTGTTGTGCATTCAGATTTTATTAATGTGTTGGCAGTGGTCAGCCACTTTGAGCCAAAGATGAGTAACACTACACTTTGTTAAATTATGTCTCCATATAAAGGAAATAAACCGATGGATCGTCAAATAAATCAATCGGAAGTTCTCACTTGAGGCACAAATGACCGGGCTCAAATTATCCTACTTCGGAGACATTATGGGAAGAAACAGCTCTCTAGAGATGGATCTGATGCTGGGAAAGGTGGAAGGGAAGAGAAGAGGGCGACCAGCATCAAGGCGCAGAATTCAGATTTTGTTGGTTTCATTTGTTCAAGATTTTGGTGCTCTTTACTGAGTCGATCTGCTGATTTAATGGTGGCCTCTGACCTTGAAGAAAGAAAAAGTTATAGAATCTGAACTGGGTGGGTCTCCATTTTCTCACTGAATTAATTTAAAACATTTTGATCCTGTTCTAGGCGGTTCTCCACACCAGACAAAAAATGGAGAACCGTAGTATCAATTTGAAGGGGGGAAAAAACCACACAAAACTGTGTGACGAAATCACAGTTGTGATTCTACACAAAATGTTTTGTGGAAGTTGTGGTGAATGAGAAAGTCTTCACCAAAATCAACTCCTCTCTGGAGGTCTATGGAGATTCTCGGTCATCCAGGTCAGAGCTGAAGAAGCTTCTTGGAGGAGAAGTGAAATATCTTCAAAGAAAAACAAGAAAGTCCAGTTGCCTTGTGAAAAAAACACCTTTGGGACAACACAATCAGTAGTTAAATTCTTGGTTTTGGGTTTTATTGCATTGCTGCTGTTTTTTTTAAAGAAATAGACAAGGCATGGTCAAATTTTCCTAGCGAAGGGCCAGACTGTTCATTTTCTTCAACGATCAAACACACGTTACAGCTAAAGTCATTCAGATAAGTGCCGTGGTCAACCAGAGTCAAAAGTATTCAGGATGAGCTAACTGGATTATCTTGGCGGGGGTCTGGACAGTCTGCAAATAAAATTATAATTATTTTATTTGATCAGATTTTTAGTAGCCCTCGAAAGCAAAACAGAAAAAACAAAACAAAACAACGACAACAATCCAATAACCAGTCTCCAGAAAACTAAACCCCAATGTCGGGCATTTCTCAGTTTCAAGCTGATAAGGGAATTATCCTATATTTCAGACACAAAAACAACGACAACAATCCAATAACCAGTCTCCAGAAAACTAAACCCCAATGTCGGGCATTTCTCAGTTTCAAGCTGATAAGGGAATTATCCTATACTTCAGACACATTACGGGAGGAAACCGCTTTCTGATAAGGATTTAGAAAAGTCTTGTCCAGGGAGAGGAAAAAAATGTACATTTCAAGGGCAGAAAGGGGGAGAGTCAGTCCGTAGGTAGGCCTCCAATTACAGGCATCTGAGGATAGTTTTCATAGGCAATCTGGCGTGGAGGAGAGCGGTCAAACGTTTCTGTGGGAATGTTAATCCTCTGGGACCGAACCGTTGCTAATCTGCGAGACTTTTCTTAAGCCCAGCTTTGTGGATCAAGATAAAGACAGAAAGCGTGTTTTGAGGAAGCCATCAAAGGAAAGCTCCATTTTTTTTAAAAAAAAAAGATCCACTCAGGTTGCTGGTTTCATGCACTCTTCCCAGCTTTGGTGGGGCTGAGGGGGGCTAAGGGGAAGGAGACCCAGGCAGGACTCCAGGGAGACAAACATAACATTAGCTTTCTCTGAAGTGAAGGGTGAAAACCGATACTCCCTCTAAATGCAACCACCTGCCCTTTCTTCTCCGTTGCTCGGGTTTTCTCCAGTTCCAGGGAACAATGAAGGCTGCACAAAACAGGAGACTCTCCAGCCTTTGGAGAGCTCTTTTGTCAAGGTGTGTTACACATTATCCGTCCACGAACGCAAACACAGCTGACTCCAGCTCACTCAGTTAGTCATTTGGGATGTCTCCTGTCTTTTGCGTCTTTGCTCACCCGCAGAAGATTTCTGTTTGCATAGCCTGTTTGTGGGGCTTAACTAAGCGGTGGTTGTGCGTACTGTATTTGCAGACGGGCACGAGACACAGAACGTAAATGAGAAATGGCTAAAATTAGAGTTTCATTTGCTGAAGAGGCCAGCAGGGAATTGACACTTTAGCTGCACGGACCGCAGCTAAAGCGATTCTCAACGTTTGGATCAAAGTGAATCAAAGCTCTTTCTCATTTATTCATCTAGGGCAGTGGTTCTCAACCTTTTTAATGCCGCGACCCCAACCGGTCGTAAGTCGAGGACTAAACCGGTCGTAAGTCGAGGACTAAACAGGTCGTAAGTCGAGGGCTAAACTGGTCATAAGTTGAGGACTACCCAACCGGTCATAAGTCGAGGACTTTCCCTGCCCGGGAGTGCCGCGCATGCGTGGTTCCGCCCCCTGCGCCGGCCGAGGCATAGCTGGCAAGCGGCAGAGACGGAGCAGGCCGACCACCAGCTGGCCCAGCCCAAGGGAGGTAAGGCACCCGCCGGAAAAGGGGGGAAAAAATGGCAGACAAAAAAAATGGCAGACAAAAAAAATGGCGGACAGCCTTGCTTGGCGACCCCCGTGAAATGGTCGATTGACCCCAAATGGGGTCCCGACCCACAGGTTGAGAACCACTGATCTAGGGCCTATATGCTGCTTCGGTCTCTTAACAACTTTCTTTAGGCCAATCTCCTTCTGGCAGGTAAAGACCCTAAAATAAGAACAAGTTCTTGCTAAGGTTGAATTTCGATGGATTTGAGGTTGTCCTACAGGATATTGCATTCGCCACTCAAATATTGCGTCCGCCTTGACCTTATTTTCTTGCCTCTTTCTGTCGCTTTCCTGCTCCTTTTCTTATATTGTTGCGCTGTCATGTTTTTGTTTTGAGAAGCTGGGTGGGGGGGGGGTTGTGCCTTGTTTGACTTTGGACCTCTCCCCCTTCCACTCAATCCAGCCCACTTGACTTCATAGGGTGATTGTAGTAGTGATTAAATGAAGGAAGATTCCCATTAAAACTATTTTTAATCTGCTTAAGAAAAGATGAAATTTAAACCAAACCAAAAGCAAATCCACGAAATAAAGTCTTGAGAGCATCAACTCAGTTCTGGTGAAGTTACTTGACATGATTCGAACTGCAAAACGGCGAAAATAGGCACCACTAGTTAGAGGCAGTTTTTGTACCTTTTATTGTAAGAGAATGTAAGTATCCTTTAGGAATATTAAGGGAAGTGATTCGTTCAGTAGAATAGAATAGAATAGAATAGAATAGAATAGAATAGAATAGAATAGAATATTATGTAATGTAATGTAATGTAATGTAATGTAGTAGAATAGAATAGAATAGAATAGAATAGAATAGAGAATAGAGTAGAATAGAATAGAATAGAATAGAAAATGGAATAGAATAGAATAGAATAGAATATTATGTAATGTAATGTAATGTAAATAGAATAGAATAGAATAGAATAGAATAGAATAGAATAGAATAGAATAGAATAGAATAGAATAGAACAGGATAGACTCGAACTAGACTAGACTATACTAGAATAGAATATCTTTATTGTCATTGTGTAACCAAGCTGGCAGGAATAGCCAACACTCCAGAAGACAGGCTTAGGATACAGGAGGACCTGGACAGACTTGAACACTGGGCGCTATCTAACAAAATGAAATTCAATGGTGAAAAAAGTAAGGTTCTACATTTAGGCAAGAAAAACCAAATGCACAGGTATAGTATAGGGGGTACCTTGCTCAATAGTAGTAACTGTGAGAGGGATCTCGGAGTCCTAGTGGACAATCACTTAGATATGAGCCAGCAGTGTGCTGCAGCTGCCAAAAAAGCCAACACAGTG
>NW_015390418.1:69554-92751 GCF_001527695.2 Protobothrops mucrosquamatus | reverse complement strand
ATATATAAATTGTGACTAGCGACATTTAGAACAAAAGTCGACCCTACAGTAAGCTTGAATCTGGTAGGAAATTTCAAACAAGTTCATGGTTTGGGGTCAAAGTCATAGCGAGGAAAAACTAGGTCCCTTTGTAAATAGATTTGAAGCCAAACTGTCGGGATTGTGCTGCAGGGGAAGACGTAAAAGACACATCCACTCTCACCTTTTCCAATAAAGAAAATACGGATCGTAAGTCAGGACCCAGGATAAATAGAAAAGTCTCTTTTAAACTTCTAAGGATGGGCGATGGGAAACACTGACATGCTCTCAAGTCTCTTACTGGACCCTTAAGGTGTTCTGATGGGGCCAGTTCAGTGGTGGGATTCAAATAGGTGAACAACCGGTTCTCTGCATGGATGCCCACTTCCGGAAGTCCGTTCTGGGCCTGGACAACAAAACAATTAGCTGTCGAAGTGGTGCAAACTGGCTGAATCCCACCACTGGGCCAGTTGGTGGTCATCTAATACAGAGGTCCCCAACCTATGGGCCACGGTACAGAAATAGGTCGTGGCCTCTGGGCCACCGGGCCGCAGGAGTAGCTGGCCAGTGCATGTATGTGAGCGTGCTCACCCCTTGCTTTTGTGCCGGTGCTAGCCGCAAGCCTCTCACTGGTGCTAGGCAAGCCACGAGCCGTGCACCGGCACTAGCAGCCCCATTCGCAGAGCATGCATGCTCACAGCCCCATTCGCGTACATATGCACCCGGTCACATTTGCGCATGTGCGCATGCATGCATAAAGGTTCCTGTTCCTCCTTTTCCAACTGGGCCGCAAACCCAGAAAGGTTGGCGACCCCTGATCTAATAGCAAAGGTCATTCCAAGTCAGTCGCTGAAGAATCTAGTATTTTCTCTCCCTCCCACCCGCCCCCATGACATTTTACAAGGCAAGGAAACCATCAAAGGCTGGATTTGGAAAACCTAAAATCCTTTCACTCCTTTTGGCAACTGTGCCATCTTTTCATCTTTTCATCTAGCTGAGCAACCAAGGTTTGTTGGATAGGTGGAAAATCTTCCATCAGAGATAGGGCAAGCCGGAGACCCGAGTAAGTTTTAAAACAGCAATCCTGCCAAACGGCAGCCAAGCTTGGGGGGACTTGGCTCCACCTCCTACGTTCCAACTTTAACCAAACGATTTCCATGTTCAGGAAACTATAATGGGCATTTTCAGGTGAAGGAGCCTGTAGTAATTTTACCATGGAAATTAAGAGACTGCTGGCATCAACGTTCCCACCCAAAACTGTTAAGTCTTGATGGGTTGGGAGTCGTGGGACTTAAACCGATTAAAACCACGGATGCTTGTAACCCGGAGATGGCTCTGAAAAGCACGTCTGCTGTTATTTATTTATTAAATTTATATTTATTTATTGAATTTCTAGACCTCTATCAGAGCTCTTCCTCCCAGCCACCAAGGTGAGATCGCACGATAGGTACCATGGTTGATGAGATTTCGTTCCTAAGGACAGTTCTTTCTCTTAGTCGTAGCTCTGCTAAGGGCTTTATAGCAAGCACAGTGGTCACCACTTCCTCGGCTGAGTAATGAGGATCTTCTGCTAAAGACCCCTAGACTCCCTTTGTGTTACTGTCAAAGCTGACTCGGCTACACCATCGCCTGCACCCGATTTCGCCTTGCAGTTTGCCAAACAGAAACGGGAGAAAGGTTTGGTAAATTCCTAGGGAGAGGGGAGGGCTAAGGAATGCATGAGAGCCCCCCAAGTTCAAGTCCCTCAACGGTTTAAACGGCAAGACTCTTTCCCCAAAACAAAAGAGCTGAGTGTAATTGGTGGGCAACGAAACGGTGGGTGGCCCAGAGGAGAAAAAAAGGCTTTTTAACTTATGTCGGTGTTCGCGGGAAAACCTCGGAAGTGCTGTCCCTAGATGGATCTTTCCATAAAATTTTACTCTTGGTGAAACTCCTTTGGACCAGGAGATCCTTTTTTAGAATGTGCCAACTGGGATGGTTGACATTTACTACAGCTCTGATCGTTCCTCGGAGGAACCAAATGAGTAAGCAGCCAGGCTCTTTGTGGTTCGAATATGGATCATACATCGCTGTGTCTCGAACTAAGAGACGTAAAACTGCCCCGGCGGCTTCGGTAAAACTGGGAGAAACTGGCCGCCCGACTCCTCTTCCTTCTCGTTTCACTCCAACTCCGTTGTTTGTCCCGGGTGATAAAGTTTTCTATCAATTTCAGTTTCGAGTGCTCTTCCTTCAAGAAGAAATCCACCAGCACGCTCTTCTCCTTCTTGATCTGCTCACTGATGTCCTTGGGAATATCTGGGATCAGCCAGTCCACCAGCACACTGAGGAACATCACCAGATTCTGNTTGCCACATTTGTGAAACGAATCACTGCAGTTGTTAAGTTAGGAACATGGTTGCTAAGTGAATCCTGCTTCCCTCTTGATGTAAAAAAGATGTTGAGACTCTAGAAAGAGTGCAGAGAAGAGCAACAAAGATGATTAGAGGATTGGAGGCTAAAACATATGAAGAATGGTTGCTGGAATTGGGTATGTCTAGTTTAACGAAGAGAAGGACGAGGGGGGACATGATAGCAGCCTTCCAATATCTCAGGGGCTGCCCCAAAGAAGAGGCAGTCAAGCTATTCTCCAAAGCGCCCGAAGACAGGACAAGAAGCAATGGATGGAAACTCATCAAGGAGAGAAGCAACCTAGAACTAAGGAGAAACTTCCTGACAGTTAGAACAATTAACCAGTGGAACAACCTGCCTCCAGAAGTGGTGAATGCTCCAACACTGGAAGTTTTTAAGAAGAGATTGGAAAGCCATTTGTCAGAAATGGTATAGGGTTTCCTGTCTGAGCAGGGGGTTGGACTAGATGACCTCCAAGCTCCCTTCCAACTTTATTATTATTATTATTATTATTATTATTATTATTATTATTATTATTATTATTATTATTATTATTATTATTATTATTATTATTATTATTATTATTTTGCTTGTCAGAAAGTCGCAAAAGGGGATCACATGACCCTGGGAGACACTGCGACCATCGTAAATATGAGTCCATTGTCAAGCATCCAAGTGTAAATCACACGATCACGGGGATGCTGCAAGTATCATAAGTGTGAAAAACGATCATAAGTCCCCTTTTTTCAGGGCTATTGTAACTGAATGGTCACTAAACGAAATGTTTAGGACTAACAGTATCAAATGCTGGCTTTGCCAGTCCTGGTTTCGTAAAAGGAGGCATTTCTTGAAGGTTAAAAGCGGATGGCAAATCGTTAGCAGCATATTTTGAAAAAAAAAAAAGCAGATTTAGAATAGAAGAAAACCCATGTGAGTTAGCCAGCACAACAGCACTACAGAAACCATAGGGCAAGCATTGCAAAGTCCATATTGTGTGGCCCTCAAGACAGGGTGCAACGCAGCATTCTTCGTTAAATAAAAGGTAAGGTTGTGTACAATGGTTAAATAAACGGAGCCACGGTGGGCTGTGCCCGAACCTGCCCAGATAAAAGCCAAGTTATTTTGAGATAAGTACAAGGCCATTCTTGGATAGAGGAAGGAGGCCGCTCTAGCTCCTTGCTTTCATGCCCTGTGATTGATCATCCACAACTACTGTACTCCCACTGCCCACAGAGAAGAGGGGGGTCGCGTTATTCATGAAAGCACCAGAGGGCAGGTCAAGAAACAATGGTTGGAAACTGAACAAAGAGAGAAACAACCTGGAATTAAGGAGAAATTGTCCTAACAGTGAGGACAATCAACCAGTGGAACAGCTTTGCCTTCAGAAATCGTGGGTGCTCCATCACTGGAGGTTTTTAAGAAGAGAATGGAAAGTCACTTGTCTGAGATGGTGTAGGTTCTCCTGCTTGGGCAGGGGGTTGGACTAGAAGAACTCCAAGGTCCCTTCCAGCTTCTATTCTATTCTATTCTATTCTATTCTATTCTATTCTATTCTATTCTATTCTATTCTATTCTACTCTACTCTACTCTACTCTACTCTACTCTACTCTACTCTACTCTACTCTACTCTTCTATTCTCTATTCTATTCTACTCTACTCTACTCTACTCTACTCTACACTACTCTACTCTACTCTACTCTACTCTACTCTACTCTACTCTACTCTACTTTTCCATTCCATTCCATTCCATTCCATTCCATTCTATTCTATTCTATTCTATTCTATTCTATTCTATTCTATTCTATTCTATTCTGTATTCCGTTCTATCCTATCCTATCCTATCCTATCCTATCCTATCCTATCCTATCCTATCCTATCCTATCCTATCCTATATGGTTGCAAGCCATGGAGAAGCTGGAAGACCTAGTCTTGGCTTTTTGCATAACCCAAAAAAGATTTGGGGACTAATGGAAAAGCTTTGCGTGGTTTAAAAAAAATGGCGCCGTTCTCCGAACTTTCGGACTGCAGAAAGACCTCCAATATATTCAAGAAGATAGAAAAAAAAGGTAAACATTAACAGATTATGCCCCACACGAAAAGACAATTTTGCCAAGAGACACATCTGGATGGTGAAACACAATTTATGTATTTATTTTTTTAAAAAAGTTTCACCTTTCCTAACTGATGTGGCTGCCACAAAAACACAAGTTTTGGATTCTACCCATGGAGAACAGAACATGGAACGCTTGAAACAGTTTTCCTGTTCGTTGCATAAAGACAATAGTGGGAAAAGGACAGAGTGTATATTGTTGCAGCTTTTGCAGAACGTCAAGTATGTGGGTGTCAGAACAAAATGAGTGTTCCACACTTAACAGGTGGTGCCGATGGGGCCCAAAGAAAAGAGCAAGTCTTTTATTGCACCGACAAGGAAGAAACTGGAAAATATGACCTAAACAGGCACACGATGGTGGTAAATGTAGACCAGCAGCGCTAAGAACACTGTGCAATGCCATCTGCTCAGTATAATAAAATATCCCTGACAAGACTTTGTGACAGCGTTAAAAAAAAACTCACTGGGCCATGAGATGGAGGGAGGTCAAAATGTCCCTGATGACAAATAGTTCAGTTCTACACAAAGAGAAGTTTAGAAGGAACGTTTCCATAATGGTTGAAAAAAAACACCCATGACAAAGACTAGGGAAGTTGAGAGCATGGTGACATTCCTAGATAACATCATCATGTTCCATTGGACCATGGCAGTTATCCACCAGGAGACAGATGTGTTCCTTCCACTGGAACAGCAATTCATCAGGTGGTCTCCCAGGGAGGCTGCAGATGCAAAAAAGTTGGCCTTGTGTCCCTTGGATTGCAGCCTTTCAAGATTTTAGCCCTTGATAGAAAGTCACCGTTTAGATATTGCCATCTTTTTCCACTGAACGAAAAGGTCAAGTCCTCTGGTGCCCGTTTCTCAAGAAATGATGATCCAAAATGGCAGACCTGCCTCTTCCTTTAACACAGACATGTCAAACACAAGGCCCGGGGGCCGGATGCGGCCCGCGAAGTGGTTTCATGTGGCCCGCGAAGCCATCCTGGAAACAGTGAGGGAACGGCCCCTGCTGCCTTGGTGCTGGCCCAGGCCGGCCAGGAGCCAATGTACAATTTTGTGGTGGCCATCTACGCTGAGACGCATTCAGTCTTAGCTCCACAAGGCCATCTAGAAACAGCGAGGAACCAGCCCCTGTCGTGTCGGCCCCGTCCCCTTGGTGCGTGCTGGGGAGGTGTCACCCTTTGTGAGGAATGAAGAAATGGACCATGCCTTGGCGCTTGCCCCGGTCCCACCCCCTTCTGCCAGAGACCCTCAGATCTGTCCCACTCCTGCCCAGGCCCCCATAGGCACCCTTGACGTGAATGATGTACAGCTGGCCATGGGCCACCCAGTAGGCCACACCCACTCCATCCACGCCCACCTAGTAGCCGCACCCACCCGGCCCCCCCGAGGGCAACCGCAATGCTGATGCGGCCCTCAATAAAATTGAGTTTGACACCCCTGCTTTAACAACTTTAGAAGGCCTTGAAAAAAATCCAGTGGCGTAAAACCGGCAGTTCCAGAAAGCAACACAATTCCAAGATCACCTGGGCAGTATAATGCTCTGTTTATATTAAAGTAGTCTTATGTTAATAGGTGAAAAAAGAGGAGGGTGATCAACATCTAGGATGCAATAACAGAGGGATAGAATCAAGGTCACGTGAAGTGTTAACACCACTTTACAATGCCTTGGTAAAGCCATGCTTGGTCAGTTTTGGTCACCACGATATAGAAAAGATGTTGGGACTCTAGAAAGAGTACAGAGAAGAGCAACAAGGATGATTTAGGAGACTGGAGGCTAAAACATATGAAGAATGGTGGCTGGAATTGGGTATGCCCAGTTCAATGAAGAGAACGACGAGGGGGGACACGATAGCAGAGTTCCAGTATCTCAGGGGTTGCCCCAAAGAAGAGGGAGTCAAGCTATTCTCCAAAGCACCTGAAGGCAGGACAAGAAGCAACGGATGGAAGCAACCTGGAATTAAGGAGAAACTTCCTGACAGTGAGGACAATCAACCAGTGGAACAGCTTGCCCTCAGAAGTTGTGGCTGCTCCATCACTGGAAGTTTTTAAGAAAAGACTGGACAGCCATTTGTCTGAATTAATATAGGGTCTCCTGCTTGAGCAGGGGGCTGGACTAGAAGACCTCCAAGGTCCCTTCCAGTTCTATTCATCATTAAAAAAAAGATCCTATTTGAAGGAGATGGAGGATGGAGCTGGAGCTGGAGTGAAACAAGGGCAGGGCCCAAGCAGGTGACAACGCCCATCACAAACACACAAATATGCAATGATTTTTCGTTCATTACACACCGAGTGATGAAGACGTATCTCAAATGGAGGCTGGAAATGTCAATGCAAAAAAGGAACTCTTTACCATGTTTGGTGGACATGTGACGAAGCAAAGAAATATTCTTCGGTTGGATTTACACGTTCATACAACCGAAGATTCTTACAGTGAATATAAAGATGAAAACAGAGACTTTTCATTTAGGCTTCATGGATAAAGAACTTGGAAAAATCCCCCCCAACTTTGATGTTATATATGCTGACAGCAGGAAGAATATGCACACAAAAAACGGAAGGATACTTTGATTCCCACTATGGATGAATGGAGTTAGCAGAGGTGGCTAAATTGACTGCATTGTGGTTTGTATCTTGTGTTGTATCTTATGATCTATGGCTTACCACTTTGTTGTTTGTATGTACACTGAGAGCTTANCCCCCCCAACTTTGATGTTATATATGCTGACAGCAGGAAGAATATGCACACAAAAAACGGAAGGATACTTTGATTCCCACTATGGATGAATGGAGTTAGCAGAGGTGGCTAAATTGACTGCATTGTGGTTTGTATCTTGTGTTGTATCTTATGATCTATGGCTTACCACTTTGTTGTTTGTATGTACACTGAGAGCTTACGCACCGGAGACAAATTCCTTGTGTGTCCAATCACACTTGGCCAACGAAGAATATTCCTATTCCTATATTCCTGTTCCTACTCCTACTTTGTCAATTTCTGTCCATTTTTCCACGTCTGACGCGCATACGTTTTGATTAAAGAAAAAAAAATACAATTAATTTTGCTTCTCCTTGGAAACCCAACAGCGGATGAATAGCAGGCTGCAACCAATTCTTGTGGAGATGCAGGCCAGGGGCCGACGACTCCATTATGTATTCTTCAGACTGTTTTCCAATGGGTGTGGTTTTTCCCCCCATTTATTCTGAATTAAATTGCATTGTTTGGTTTAAAGCAAAGAGTTGAGGTTTTTTCCCCCCCCTTTGGGCTAAAAGAGATTTGTCGTAACATGTTCTGGTTCTTTAAAAATCAAACAATTCCACCCCAGCTCTTGTGCATGAAATGGCCAGGTGTTCACTATATCATGCGCTGACAGCGTGTCTGCACACGGCAGCATGGCTGCCTCCAGAATCACAAAGACACACGTGGCTTTGAGGCACTGGAGGATGGGCGTGGTGAGGTGCAAGGTGGACCTTTTAAACATCTGTTTAAAAAGGCACATGAGGGAATTCCAGGTAGGAAGCCTCAGAAGGGGGAAAAGAAAAAATAGCCCCCCAGTGTTGGGCTCCCAAAAAATTAATGAAAAACCACAAAGTGTCTATGGGGATTCTCCATCAGCCAGGGTGTCCCAAAGGTGCTTTTTTCAGCTGGACTTTCTTGTTTTTCTTTGAAGACCTTTTGCTTCTCATCCAAGAAGCTTCTTCAGTTCTGACTGGATCGTGGGGAGTGGAAGGATTTATACTCCTTATAGATAGCTGGTCATTTGCAGCCTTTTTAGAGAATCGTTGAGGCCACTTGGAGAAGGCTCTGCCCCCATTTGAGCCACTCGGGGGATCCTGAGGACACAGGTAAATCTCCAAGTGGCCTCAACGGCTCTCTGAAAAGAAGGCAAATGACCAGCTCTCTGCAAGGAGTATAAATCCTTCCCTTCCCCACCATCCAGTCAGAGCCGAAGAAGCTTCTGGGATGAAGAGCGAAACGTCTTCAAAGAAAAACAAAAAAGTCCAGTTACCTGGTTTCCTGCCTGAGCAGGGGGTTGGAGTAGATGACCTCCAAGGTCCCTTCCAACCTTATTATTATTATTATTATTATTATTATTATTATTATTATTATTATTATTATTATTATTATTATTATTATTATTATTATTATTATTATCATCATCATCATCATCATCATCATCATCATTTATTTATTTATTTATTATTTATTAATAAATAAATAAATAAAAATAAATTATTATCATCATCATTATTATTATTATTATTATTATTATTATTATTATTATTATTATTATTATTATTATTATTATTGTTATTTGCCTCCTGAAAAAGCACCTTTGGGACAAAGACACAGAGAGATTTTTCAATCGCCTTCCCTAATTTCATTATGTAGCTCTTCTTTTTTCAGTCTTCAGGTGAAGCTTGCTTTGGAGTACAACTAGTCCTTGTTTAGTGACCGTTCGGAATTACAACGGCACTGAACAAAAGTGACTTATGACCCTTTTTTCACACTTACGGCCGTTGCAGCATCCCCGGGGTCACGTGATCAAATGTCGAACACTCGGCAACTGGTTCGTATTTACGACGGTCGCAGCGTCCCGGGGTCCTGTGATCCCCTTTTGCGACTTTCTGACAAGCAGACCTGTGAACCACCCTGTTCCTAACTTAACAACTGCAGCGATCCACTTAAGAACTGCGGGAAGAAAGGTCGTAAAATGAGGCGAAATTCCCTTCCCAAGCGTCTCGCTTAGCAACGGAGATTTCGGGTTCAACTGTGGCCGTAGGTCAAGGGCTCACCTGTATCAAAACATGTTGGCGAAAACTTTGGCCCCTAAAACGGCCTCCTTCGAAGCGGCCGTACAATGAGGCCTTCTTTGAAAGTCTGCACATCTGCAGCCGGGTCGACCTTAGCCAGAGGTTTGACGGTCGTCACAGAAAATGAAAAGGCAGCTTGATTTACCTGCAGAAGGAAACCTCCTCCTCAAATGGCGAGTTTTCTGGCTGGGTTCCAGCCTTAAAGTCGCTGACGTTGAAGTATGAGAGGGTGTGATTGACGAAGCCGTGCATTGTCCCGTTGTGACTGTACGCGTATTGGTAGACCAGGCGTGGGATGAAATCCGAAGTGACCGAAATGACAAAGGCCTGGAAGAGAAACAAAGTCATTCTCCGCGTGAATCGGCCAAGGGAACAGGAGACGGACATGCCTCCTTTGAATAACAGAATAACAGACTTGGAAGGGACCTCGGAGGTCTTCTAGTCCAACCCCCTGCTCGAGAAGGAGACCCCACATCCTTTTGGACAAATGGCTGTCCAGTCTCTTCTTAAAAACCTCCAGTGATGGAGGTTCCATTCCATTCCATTCTATTATTTTTTATTCTTTTTATTCTATTCTTTTTTATTCCATTCCATCCCATCCCATCCCATCCCATCCCATCCCATCCTATCCTATCCTATCCTATTCTATTCTATTCTATTCTATTCTATTCTATTCTATATTCTATATTCTATATTCTATTCTACTCTACTCTACTCTATTCCATTCCATTCCATTCTATTCTATTCTATTCTATTCTATTCTATTCTATTCTATTCTATTCTATTCTATATTCTATATTCTATATTCTATATTCTATATTCTATATTCTATTCTATTCTATTCTATTCTATATTATGTTCTATTCTATTCTATTCTATATTCTGTTCTATTCTATTCTATTCTATTCTATTCTATTCTATTCTATTCTATTCTATTCTATTCTATTCCATTCCATTCCACTCCACTCCACTCCACCTCTACTCTACTCTACTCTACTCTACGCTACTCTACACTCTACTCTACTCTACTCTACTCTACTCTACTCTACTCTACTCTACCCTACCCTACCCTACCCTACCCTACCCTACTCTACTCTACTCTACTCTACTCTACCCTACCCTACCCTACNCCCCCCCAACTTTGATGTTATATATGCTGACAGCAGGAAGAATATGCACACAAAAAACGGAAGGATACTTTGATTCCCACTATGGATGAATGGAGTTAGCAGAGGTGGCTAAATTGACTGCATTGTGGTTTGTATCTTGTGTTGTATCTTATGATCTATGGCTTACCACTTTGTTGTTTGTATGTACACTGAGAGCTTATGCACCGGAGACAAATTCCTTGTGTGTCCAATCACACTTGGCCAACGAAGAATATTCCTATTCCTATATTCCTGTTCCTACTCCTACTTTGTCAATTTCTGTCCATTTTTCCACGTCTGACGCGCATACGTTTTGATTAAAGAAAAAAAAAAATACAATTAATTTTGCTTCTCCTTGGAAACCCAACAGCGGATGAATAGCAGGCTGCAACCAATTCTTGTGGAGATGCAGGCCAGGGGCCGACAACTCCATTATGTATTCTTCAGGCTGCTTTCCAATGGGTGTGTTGTTTTTTTTTTTCATTTATTCTGAATTAAATTGCATTGTTTGGTTTAAAGCAAAGAGTTGAGGTTTCCCCCCCCCCTTTGGGCTAAAAGAGATTTGTCGTAACATGTTCTGGTTCTTTAAAAATCAAACAATTCCACCCCAGCTCTTGTGCATGAAATGGCCAGGTGTTGACTATATCATGCGCTGACAGCGTGTCTGCACACGGCAGCATGGCTGCCTCCAGAATCACAAAGACACACGTGGCTTTGAGGCACTGGAGGATGGGCGTGGTGAGGTGCAAGGTGGACCTTTTAAACATCTGTTTAAAAAGGCACATGAGGGAATTCCAGGTAGGAAGCCTCAGAAGGGGGAAAAGAAAAAATAGCCCCCCAGTGTTGGGCTCCCAAAAAATTAATGAAAAACCACAAAGTGTCTATGGGGATTCTCCATCAGCCAGGGTGTCCCAAAGGTGCTTTTTTCAGCTGGACTTTCTTGTTTTTCCTTTGAAGACCTTTTGCTTCTCATCCAAGAAGCTTCTTCTTTTGTTCAGTGCCGTTGTAATTCCGAACGGTCACTAAACGAGGACTAGCTATACTCCAAAGCAAGCTTCACCTGAAGACTGAAAAAAGAAGAGCTACATAATGAAATTACGGAAGGCGATTAAAAAATCTCTCTGTGTCTTTGTCCCAAAGGTGCTTTTTCAGGAGGCAACTAATAATAATAATAATAATAATAATAATAATAATAATAATAATAATAATAATAATAATAATAATGATGATGATGATGATGATGATGATGATGATGATGATGATAATAATAATAATAATAATAATAATAATAATAATAATAATAATAATAATAATAATAATAATAATAATAATAATGTTGGAAGGGACCTTGGAGGTCATCTACTCCAACCCCCTGCTCAGGCAGGAAACCAGGTAACTGGACTTTTTTGTTTTTCTTTGAAGACATTTCGCTTCTCCTCCAAGAAGCTTCTTCAGCTCTGATTGGATCGTGGGGAGTGGAAGGATTTATACTCCTTATAGATAGCTGGTCATTTGCAGCCTTTTTAGAGAATCGTTGAGGCCACTTGGAGAAGGCTCCGCCCCCATTTGAGCCACTCGGGGGATCCTGAGGACACAGGTAAATCTCCAAGTGGCCTCAACGGCTCTCTGAAAAGGAGGCAAATGACCAGCTCTCTGCAAGGAGTATAAATCCTTCCCTTCCCCACCATCCAGTCAGAGCCGAAGAAGCTTCTTGGATGAAGAGCGAAACGTCTTCAAAGAAAAACAAAAAAGTCCAGTTACCTGGTTTCCTGCCTGAGCAGGGGGTTGGACTAGATGACCTCCAATGTCCCTTCCAACATTATTATTATTATTATTATTATTATTATTATTATTATTATTATTATTATTATTATCATCATCATCATCATCATCATCATCATCATCATCATCATCATTATTATTATTATTATTATTATTATTAGTTGCCTCCTGAAAAAGCACCTTTGGGACAAAGACACAGAGAGATTTTTCAATCGCCTTCCGTAATTTCATTATGTAGCTCTTCTTTTTTCAGTCTTCAGGTGAAGCTTGCTTTGGAGTACAACTAGTCCTCGTTTAGTGACCGTTCGGAATTACAACGGCACTGAACAAAAGTGACTTACGACCCTTTTTTCACACTTACGGCCATTGCAGCATCCCCGGGGTCACGTGATCAAATGTCGAACACTCGGCAACTGGTTCGTATTTACGACGGTCCCAGCGTCCCGGGGTCCTGTGATCCCCTTTTGCGACTTTCTGACAAGCAGACCTGTGAACCACCCTGTTCCTAACTTAACAACTGCAGCGATCCACTTAAGAACTGCGGCAAGAAAGGTCGTAAAACGAGGCGAAATTCCCTTCCCAAGCGTCTCGCTTAGCAACGGAGATTTTGGGTTCAACTGTGGCCGAGTTGGTGAAAACTTTGGCCCCTAAAACGGCCTCCTTCGAAGCGGCCGTACAATGACGCCTTCTTTGAAAGTCTGCACATCTGCAGCCGGGTCGACCTCAGCCAGAGGTTTGACGGTCGTCACAGAAAATGAAAAGGCAGCTTGGTTTACCTGCAGAAGGAAACCTCCTCTTCAAATGGCGAGTTTTCTGGCTGGGTTCCAGCCTTAAAGTCGCTGACGTTGAAGTATGAGAGGGTGTGATTGACGAAGCCGTGCATTGTCCCGTTGTGACTGTACGCGTATTGGTAGACCAGGCGTGGGATGAAATCCGAAGTGACCGAAATGACAAAGGCCTGGAAGAGAAACAAAGTCATTCTCCGCGTGAATTGGCCAAGGGAACAGGAGACGGACATGCCTCCTTTGAATAACAGAATAACAGACTTGGAAGGGACCTCGGAGGTCTTCTAGTCCAACCCCCTGCTCGAGAAGGAGACCCCACATCCTTTTGGACAAATGGCTGTCCAGTCTCTTCTTAAAAACCTCCAGTGATGGAGGTTCCATTCCATTCCATTCTATTATTTTTTATTTTTTTTATTCTATTATTTTTTATTCCATCCCATCCCATCCCATCCCATCCCATCCCATCCCATCCTATTCTATTCTATTCTATTCTATTCTATTCTATTCTATTCTATTCTATTCTATTCTATATTCTATATTCTATATTCTATTCTATTCTATTCTATTCTATTCTATTCTATTCTATTCTATTCTATTCTATTCTATATTCTGTTCTATTCTATTCTATTCTATTCTATTCTATTCTGTTCTGTTCTGTTCTGTTCTATTCTATTCTATATTCTATATTCTATATTCTATATTCTATATTCTATATTCTATATTCTATTCTATTCTATTCTATTCTATTCTATTCTATTCTATTCTATTCTATTCTATATTCTATTCTATTCTATTCTATTCTATTCTATATTCTGTTCTATTCTATTCTATTCTATTCCACTCCACTCCACCTCTACTCTACTCTACTCTACTCTACTCTACTCTACTCTACTCTACTCTACTCTACTCTACTCTACTCTACTCTACTCTACTCTACTCTACTCTACTCTACTCTACTCTACACTCTACTCTACTCTACTCTACTCTACTCTACTCTACCCTACCCTACTCTACTCTACTCTACTCTACCCTACCCACCCCACCCCACCCCACCCCACCCCACCCCACTCTATTCTATTCTATTCTATTCTATTCTATTCTATTCTATTCTATTCTATTCTATTCTATTCTATTCCCACCTCCCCTTGCGATGCCTCTGACTGTGATGAGAATATATGTTAGAATTGCAGCAGTTTTTATACTGGCAGATCCCCAACGTGCTGTCCATCGGCCTATCAAAAAGGAAAAGATGGACGACTATATTTGTGAATAAAACCACCAACACAATATTTCATGGGTTAGAGGGGAGAGGAGAATGGAGACTGAGATTTCCTAAGAATTTGGCTCCATCTTCCCAGATTAGATTTATGAGGAAAAGCTTTTTAAAAATTATGTGCTGAATTATCAATAAAGATTTGAGACTGGCACACAGCTTTGGAAGAAAAACGAACATAAAAGTTACATCTGACTGACTGTGTCAAGTTTCTTATAGCGCCACAGTAAGACCGACGCCAATACTTACATTAATTATGACTGAAAATTTCCCAATGCCACTCAGGATATTGAACCAAATTCCTGCAAGGAAGCACAAAACTTAAATGTTGAGATCTGCGGGACGGGTCCTTGTTAAGCAAATTCTGAAGGCAGATAGTCCTTGACTTATAACCGTCACCAAACCTACAATTATGATCATAAGTTGGGACGGTCATTAAATAGATCATCACGCGACAATTTTATGCCCTTCTTTGGGGCGGATATTAAGCACGCCTTGCAGCCATTAAATGAATGCCTTGATCATTGTGGTTTTTTTGCTGGAAGCTGGAAGTAAACCTCCTTTTTGTGACAGAAATGTTGTAAATCAGGGTGATGTGACCACGGAATGCTGCAAATGGATGTCAATGAGGACTAGTTACCAAGTGCCCAAAGTGCAGTGACATGACCACAGGGAAAGTGTGGGGCGGCTGCCAAAACATCAAATCTGCATCTTAAGTACCGGTACCTTTTTTTGGAGATCTGGTGTAACTTAGAACGGTTCTTCAGTGAGACATCGTAAAATGAGGACTGCCTATGTCATATTTGCCTTAACATGATTTTTCTTAATCTTTATTAAAAACAACAACAACAACAACAACAACTCATACCTATATCCTTCGCTCTCACAGTATCAGGTCTTCTTAGTTCAGCCACAAACTTTTTGGCATCGAGCCGAACTTCAATGACGTTGTTCAACAAGGCAAACACTGGAGCCAGAGGGAAGGAGGCCACAAAGAGAGTCACGAAGCCGAATTGGATGACTAGAAGACGAGAAAGGAAGAGGAGGAGGAAGAGGAGGAGGAATATGAGCGGAGGGACCATAGTAGATATAAACATTTCAGGTGGCAGGTAAAGTCTTGAGAAGGTGTCTTCACCAACTCAGATCTGGAAACAAAGCAGAGGTGCCCAGCCTTGGCAACTTTAAGACCTGTGGACTTCAACTCCCAGAATTCCTCAGGACCAAGGTAGGACCATCCAAGGTCTGGGTTATCATATAATACAGATGTAGGCTTGGATTCAAGTCTCATGTGGGTTTTGGACAGGAGACTGATAAGACCTTGAGCCAAGCGGTCATTCTGGATGCCAATGTCCACTCTGGGCAAAGAAGACTGTAAGATATTTCCAAGATATTTCCCCTACTTCAACGGATTACTTAGGACTGCAGAATATACTTTATTCTGAATATAAATAATATATATAATGTGCAAGCAGCCCAGGTTCGAATCTCAGAAGGGTGTAGCTGGCTGATGAGAGCTAAGGAGCTCGAAATAGCTATATCAGCTTCCCTTTAATTCTTTGTTAGCAATCCAAATTTAACACACACACACACACACACACACACACACATAAACATGCCTTCTCCTATTGGTATCTAATGATTTATCACCTGTGTTTTGTACCTTATGCTTTATGATCTATGGCTTACCACTTTGTTGTTTTTTATGTACACTGAGAGCTTATACACCGGAGACAAATTCCTTATGTGTCTAATCACACTTGACCAACGAAGAATATTCCTATTCCTATATTCCTGTTCCTATTCCTACTTTGTCCATTTCTGTCCATTTTTCCACGTCTGACGCGGATACGTTTTGATACAAAGTGATTAACCACATAATAATAAAATCATTTTAACGGCAAAGATAATGAAGATTAAAATTACTCTCTTCCATCCTTCCGAGGTCAGTAAAATGAGGACCCGGTTTGATTCCATAAACCGCTTAGAAAGGGCTGTAAAGCACTATGAAGCTGTATATAAGTCTAAGTGCTATTGCTATTGCCCATTATTATTATTATTATTATTATTATTATTATTATTATTATTATTATTATTATTATTGATCATCGCACAGTTAGCCAGATGTTCAGACTGGATTTGGCATTTTTGTCTACCTATCAAGTCCTTCCCAAGGACCTGGGATAGGCAGATGTGGATGTTTGATGGTATTACTGATCTCGTCACAGGATGGAAGCGGTTCCTAGTAAGGCCGCCTTTTGCAATTGACTAATGGCGAATTTGTCAATGCCGATGATGGTGTTCAAGTGGTCCTCCAGCTGTTTTGGGATTGCACCCAAGGCGCCTTTTACTATTGGTACTACCCTTGCTTGCTTTTGCCACAGTCTTTCTATTTCTATTTATAATAATAGTAATTATTATTATTATTATTATTATTATTATTATTGCTGTTATTATTGCTATTATTGCTATTATTGCTATTATTATTATTGCTATTATTATTATTGCTATTATTATTATTATTATTATTATTATTATTATTATTATTATTATACAATATTGCAGAATAAATTTAAGGAGTTTTGGATCAGGTTATTGTTAATAAACAGTTGCTGATTGCTTTACCAGCTATGGAGGAATCCTAATTTTTTTTTTTTTGCCTTGTTCTCCTTCTGCCCTAGAGCCCAGATCCGATGTGACAATTTCAACACAATGTTTACCAGCCCCAAGGCCTTTCATTTCATCACAACCCTGTTTTATTGCTTCTCATTTCTGGAGAAAGCAGTCTACTATATTTTGGAGCCTAGAAACCTTTTTAAACCCTACGGTAGCAGCAGCAATGATTTCCCGTGCAATTTTTTCCCCCTTTTTTGTGCGGCAATTAATGTATACAACATGTCTCCACGTGCTCCCCAAAAGAAAACACTCAAATCCCAGAATGTCATGAAGATTAGACAGGAATGTGCTTCTCTCTTTAAGGGCTGTTTTGTTTGTTGACGTCTGAGGACGAGCAGGTTTTGATGACTCTCCTGCTTTCTGGGAAGACATTTCCATAGCTTCAAAATTAATCCCGTTGGATTTAGAGATACCACATTTAATTCTGCCCTCGCCCGATGTTTATAAGAGGAACCACCTTACTGTCTCCAAGAGAGAGAGAATTCCTTGCGTTGGGTTGATTTTTATGTTTTTTATTCTCATATTGACGTTGTATTTATATTATTACCATCCGCTGCTGAAACGTAACATTAAAAAAAAAAAATCCCTCCGGGGTAATTTTCTTCTGAAAAGTACCTCAGGAATATGGTGGCTTTTTTTCTCAAAACATTCACACTTTCTGCAGCCTGACACTCAGACAATTCAGCCATCAAGAGGCACGTGAGGATAAAACAACGCCTACGGGCCCTTCAAAAGAGATCATCCCAAAAGCAAAAGAAGATCATCCCAAAAGCAAAACAAAAAACCCAAAACACTTTCCTCGCTAGCAGTCGATACCAAGATAAGCCGAGTTGAACACCAAGATTAATACTAGAGCAATAATTGAGTAGTAAACAAAATCCCCGATCAAGGAAATGCCAACTCAGACAAACAACCAAACAGTAAACAGCATCCTAATCAAGAAAACACCAAGTAAACTCCCACTAACATCATCATCACCATCATCATCATCATCATTATCATCATCATCATCATCATCATCAAGTTGGAAGGAACCCTGGAGGTCACCTAGTCCAACCCCCTGCTCAGGCAGGAGACCCTATACCATTTCAGACACTGAGAGGGCAAATCCCATTATCTGCTAGCACTGATGATGTTACCTAGTTGGGTAATGAAACGTCTGCAAGGACCAAGCTCAGAGAGCACCAAGGACCCCACAGTCCCTCCTCCTGAAATGGTAGAGGATCTCCTGCTTGAGCAGGGGGCTGGACTAGAAGACCTCCAAGATCCCTTCCAGCTCTATTCTATTCTATTCTATTCTATTCTATTCTATTCTATTCTATTCTATTCTATTCTATTCTATTGTCTAGTCTAGTCTTCATTATTCTATTCTTCATTATTCCTATTCTATTCTATTCTATTCTAGTTTAGTCTAGTCTAGTCTTCATTATTCTATTCTTCGTTATTCCTATTCTATTCTATTCTATTCTATTCCATTCCATTCCATTCCATTCTATTCTATTCTATTCTATTCTATTCTATTCCATTCCATTCCATTCCATCCCATCCCATCCCATCCCATTCCATCTATTCTATTCTATTCTATTCTATTCTATTCTATTCTATTCTATTCTATTCTATTCTATTCTATTCTATTCTATTCTATTCTATTCTATTCTATTCCATATTTTCTATTCTATTCTATTCTATTCTATTCTATTCTATTCTATTCTATTCTATTCTATTCTATTCTATTCTATTCCATTCCTGGTTGGGAAATTCTGGGAGTTGTAAATCCACACATCTTAACGTTGTGAAAGTTGAGAAATACTGCTCTAAAAAGAACGCCCCAATCTGAAGGCCACCTCCGGCAACAAGAACCACAGATCCAAGCCTCCCTCCTCAACAGGGTGTTGAAGCTTGATCTAAGCAGGTCATCTGACAGAATCAAAGCTATAGAGCCTTTTGCCTATGCCAGCTTGCAGCTTCCACGCTCCAGAAAGTGCGCGTCAAGCAGAATCCCTTTCGCAGGATCCAATCTGGGTCGGGCACCTGGATCTTCCCAGCTTTGGGAATCGTCCCGGAGCCAGTCCTTGGGGAATTTCTCTCTAGCCCCTTTCTAACAGTTCATGGCAAATAAAAGGATGCATTTGGGTCAGCCTGACACCAGAGAGTTACGGCAAGATGAAGTGGGCCAGGTCTTTCAATCTTGTGCAAGCAGGTTTTGAGGGAAAGGTAAGAGGGATTGATGGTGCCTGCAGCCTTACTCATTTCCATGTATTCCGGGGTCAGCCCTGTGAAGGGTTCCAAGACGTAGTCCAGCTCCCACTGCTGAGGCTGCTTAGATGGATCTGAATGGCTTTCCTTCTTCTGCGGCCTCTCCTCTTTCAGTTTACGGAACAGTTTCTTTAATTTCCTGCAAATGTACAACATCAGGCCATTAATTCAGTTGCAGGGGAAGTCATTCTATTTTTAAGGGGCTTGGGGCACGACAAAGGCTTTGCTCTCTGTGTGTATGTCTCTCTCTCTCTCTCTCTCTCTCTCTCTCCCATCTCTCTGTTTTTCTCTCTTCCTCTCTCTCTGTTTCTCTCCCTCTCTCTCTGTGTTCCTCTCTCATTCTCTGTTTTTCTCTCTGTTTCTCTCTTTCTCTCTGTTTCTTTCTCTCTGTCTCATTCTGTTTCTCTCTCTCTCTCTCTGTTTCTCTCTTTCTGCATTTCTCTTTCTCTTTCTGTTTCTCTCTTTCTCTCCCTCTCTCTCTTTCTTCTCTCTCTCTCTCTGTTTCTGTTTCTCTCTGTGTGTTTCTTTCTCTCTGTCTCATTCTGTTTCTCTCTCTCTGTTTCTCTCTCTCTGCGTTTCTCTTTCTGTTTCTCTCTCTCTCTTTCTCTCTTTCTCTCTCTCTCTCTCTCTCTCTCTCTCTCTCCCCCCCCTCTTTCTCTCTTTTTCTCTCTCTCTCTGTCTTTCTCTCTCTCTCTCTCCCTGAGAGCCATCTGGCACCCCCAGATACAGGCTAATGCTTACCGTTTGTGACTTAGAAAGCTCCAGCTTTTTTTTTTTTTAATGCTTTTAAAATCCACCGAAGCGGATGTCCTTTCGAAAGCCTTCCAATAAATACACTTTTACTCTGGTTCCTTTCGTGCGGCTGTTTGTTTGATTTTTAAAGGTCCCGAGAAATTAAATCAGGTGATTCAGAGGAGAGCAACCCGTGAAAATGATCCATTCTTATAATCGTAACCACTCTTCCCTTGAGAATTTCAGCCAAAGGCTTACGAGGAGGTTTGTGTGTGTATGTTTAGGTGTGCGTATAGGTAGTCCTTGTCTTACAAACTACTCATTTAGTGGCCATTCTGACCACTAGGCCATCAGGCCCAGCCACACTGTATGCAAATGCTTCCAGTCTTGTGGCCCAGAAAAAAAAAAAGAGAGAGAGAGCAGCTGAAATAATACTTACGGGACACCTATTTCAAAGATATTGTTCTGAATCAGCTGCTTCCCCAACATGATGATGCTGAGCTGGATGCAAAGTTCCATCAAGCATCCCCCAGGAGCACACTGCAAAATAAGGGAAACACACAGGAAGGCATAAAAATCAGACACCCCAGTCTCCCAGCAGTGTGTATGCAATGGCCTCACTGGAGGGGTTGCAGGTCTGGACTATCCAAACCAAGAATTATGGACAGAAGAATAGAATAGAATAGAATAGAATAGAATAGAATAGAATAGAATAGAATAGAATAGAATAGAATGGAATGGAGTGGAGTGGAATGGGATAGAAAAATGGAATGGAATATATGGAATGGAATAGACTAGAAGAATAGAATAGAATTAGAATAGAATAGAATAGAATAGAATAGAATAGAATAGAATAGAATAGAATAGAATAGAATAGAAAAAATGGAACTGGAATGGAATGGAATATATGGAATGGAACATATGGAATAGAATAGAATAGAATATAGAATAGAATAGAATAGAATAGAATAGAATAGAATAGAATATAGACTATAGACTATAGACTATAGACTATAGACTATAGAATATAGAATAGAATAGAGAATAGAATAGAATGGAATGGAATGGAATAAAATGGAAGAGAAGAGAAGAGAAGAGAAGAGAAGAGAAGAGAAGAGAAGAGAAGAGAAGAGAAGAGAAGAGAAGAGAAGAGAAGATAGAAGATAGAAGATAGAATAGAATATAGAATATAGAATAGAATTGAACTGAATAGTATTGAATTACAGAATAGACCAGAATATAGAATAGAATAGAATAGAATAGAATTACAGAATAGAATAGAATAGAATAGAATAGAATAGAATAGAATAGAATAGGAGGCAAGCTGTTCCACTGATTAATTGTTCTCACTGTTCTCTTCTTAGAGTGCTTTCTATTTAGAGTAGAATGATTTTTATATAAAAGAGGGTGGAAACGTGTCTCAGAGCCTGGGCGGGGGGAGAAATTCAGCATCTCCCACTCCTCTTATGCTCCACCTTCCCTAAAATAACACCACGGGTCACAATTAAAGGCTCTTTAATTGTGGTGGACAACAGAATAGATACGATTCAAATCCTCCATTATGCTGGACGTTTTAAATGTTTCCATAATAGCATTTTGCTCGCTGAAGTAGACCTAGAGAAGCCAGAGACGGTGTGTGTAGAAAAGGCCACCTTTTTTTGGTGGTGGTGGTGGGGGGGGTTCTGAGTCTGTTGTCAATCAATTTCATGGAGCGTTTTAATTTAATTTAATTTAATTTTAATTCCACTGATGTTTCTGACATTACGCTGGAAGCATAACGCTGACCCCAAAGTTTAGAAATCATAACCTCAGTGATCACAGTGAGTTTGGATTGATTTTAACAGAAAATGTTCCGGGTAGGAGATTATATAGAGTAAGTCCTTGACTTACAGTCCTACATTTCTGTTGCTAAATGAGACCATTGTTAGGTGGGTTTTGCCCCATTTCGCGACCTTTCTTGCCACAGGTGAATCTGGGCTTCCCCACTGACTTTGCTTGTCAGAAAGTCATAAAAGGAGATCACGTGACCCCTTGGGACACTGCAACCGTCATGAGTACGAGTCAGTTGCCAAGCCTCTGGATTTTGATCGCGTGATCTTGGGATGCGGCAACGGTCGTAAGTGTGAAAAATGCTCATATGTCACTTTTCTCAGTCCTGTTGTAACTTCCAACGGCCACTTAATGAATAGGTTGTGAGTGTGGGCGATTACCTCTTCCATCCGGTAACCAGCAAACATGTAGACGTACTGGCCAGGGCGGCCCACGAACCTGAGGAGAGACAGATATACGAGGGAAATCAGCAACAGAAAAACACAGCATAAGGTTATACGTGTATAAAAGAAAAATATTTTTTAAAAACAGTTGGCCAAGTTTTAATGAAGAGAAGGACCAGGGTGTGACATAAGAGCAGAGTTCCGATATCTCAGGGGCTGCCCCAAAGAAGAGGGAGTCAAGCTATTCTCCAAAGGAACTGAAGGCAGGACGAGAAGCAACCGATGGAAACTGATCAAGGAGAGAAGCAACCTGGAACTAAGGAGAAATTTCTTGACTGTTAGAACAATTAATCAGTGGAACCACCTGCCTCCAGAAGCTGTGAATGCTCCAACACTGGAAGTTTTTAAGAAGAGACTGGACAGCCATTTGTCCGAAATGGTATAGGGTTTCCTGCCTGAGCAGGGGGTTGGACTAGAAGACCTCCAAGGTCCCTTCCAACTCTGTTATTCTATTCTATTCTATTCTATTCTATTCTATTCTATTCTATTCTATTCTACTCTACTCTACTCTACTCTACTCTACTCTATTCTGTTCTTGTTCTGTTCTATTCTTGTTCTATTTTATTCTATATTCTATTATTATTCTATTCTATTATTCTATTCTCCATTCCATTCCATTCCATTCCATTCCATTCCATTCCATTCCATTCCATTCCATTCCATATATTCTATTCTATTCTATTCTATTCTATTCTATTCTATTCTATTCTATTCTATTCTATTCTATTCTATTCTATTAGATTAGATAGATTAGATAATTTAATTTGTATACCGCCCTTCTCCCATAGGACTCAGGGCGGTTCACAGCATATTAAAAACAAATAGTACACAAAATACAAAAAATACAAAATACAAAAATACAGAAGTACAAAAAATAAACCCCGATAAAAGCCGAATTAAAACCAAATATTACCAGCTGTGTTTCCGATTAAAATACTTTTAAAATTATC
>NW_015390418.1:48050-69235 GCF_001527695.2 Protobothrops mucrosquamatus | reverse complement strand
CCCCTGGGGAGAAGTTTTGTAATGATGACGGAAGATTTTATACTTTCTACAGGTACGTCCATCACTTCCCCAGGGCCACCTGCAGTCCCCAGTCCTGTTCTTCCTGGCTGTGATTCTGCAGAAATCCTGTTGCTCATTTATTGGGTGAACTGAGGAGGACGAGGGACAGGACTTTGCCTGGTTTTTTTCCCCGAGGAAGGAAAAGGTCGAACGGTTGGGAAAACCTGATTTTAGGCATGACCCCTCCTGCAAGGAAGGGGAAAAGCCTCATCCTCAAACCGTGGAGGTCTTAGGGCCAGGTGTCGCTCCCCAGCCCAGCCCTTCCATGGTGCTGCCCATCAAAATAAATAAATAAATAAATAAAATAAAAATGAATGTTTGTGGATGGCCACATGCCCATTTTGTGACATTTCCAGACCTCCCAAGACATCTGGCATGGAAAACAAAAGCAGCCTGCTTCTGCTCTGCATTTCGTGTCCTTCGGAAGACCAAGAATTCGGCGAAATGGAAAGAGAAAGATTTATCTCTGATCCCGGCGGGCTAGAGGGGGGTATGTAGATCCAAGACCCCCGCCCCCAAGTAAAGAGCACATGCCTGGGGCTGAGCAGCAGTTCCTCCGAGCGTGTGATTCCTCCCTTCTCTCTCACCCCACCCCCAGACACTTTGGGAAAGAAAGATCAGGATGTGGCCAACTAAATTTCAGACTCAGGTCAAAGTTCACGCCACAGGAACAACTCCAAACCAAAGCCCAAGAAGGTATAAAAACCCACCACTCCCTATTACATGTGGTCAGGTTTTTTTCCCCCCCAAAGCCATCTTTCTGTCTGGCTCGCCTCTTCAATAAACTACAACCTTCTTTCTAAAGCAGTCTCCATTTTGATTATTCCCGGCTTGGACTGGACCCTGATGAAGATTTTTCCTTCAACACATGGACTGTATTTATGACAGTTGCCTGTCAGGTGATCCTCATTTGTAATTTTCCCAGCCAGCTTCTGCCAAGCAACATCAATAGGGGAAGCCAGATTCGCTTAACGACCAAATGAATTACTTAACAACTGCACTGATTTGTTTAACAACTGTAGGAAAAAAAGGTCTTAAAACTGGGCAAAACTCATTTAACAACTCGCTTGCTTAGCATTTTTGGGTTCATTGTGATCGTGAGTTGAGGACTATGTGTATTACAAAAGGAGTTTAAAAACCTAAAACCCCATGGGCACCGCAGAGTAAAGCTATCACAACAATAACAAGGCAAACTGGGGCCATGTGTTAAAACCCAATGCTAAGAAATTTGATCCAACTTACCGTCCCTTAAAAAAAGCCACGTAAAAAATGGGCGCGTAAGAATTTACAAATTTCAGCAGGAAAGCCTTCAGAATCAACCTCTCCTCAAACGTTTTTTCTGTTTTGGGTACCTCTGCCATGAAGAAAACATGAAGGAAAGAAAACATGTTAAGTACGACTCAGGTAAGTGATACAAACAAAAGCAATTGTAGTTGTGTAGTTTCTGGGAAAATATATAGTCTGGTTTCTATGATTCTATGATGATTCTATGATTCTGAGATCCTATGTTTCTATGATTCCATGATTCTATGATTCTATATTTCTATGATTCCATGCAGGGCTTTTTTTGTCATAGAACGCCCAGAACAGAGTTCCAGCACCTTTTTTGGATGGAACCTTGTAGGGTAGGCAAGGCGGGTTGTATGACGTGTGTGAGTTCCGGCACCTTTTTTTTTTTTTTTTTTTTACAAAAAAAGTACTGATTCCATGATTCTATGATGATTCTATGATTCTATGTTTCTATGATTCTATGATTCTATGATGATTCTATGATTCTGAGATCCTATGTTTCTATGTTTCTATGATTCTAAGATTCTATGATGATTCTATATTTCTATGATTCCATGATTCTATGATGATTCTATGATTCTATGTTTCTATGATTCTATGATGATTCTATAATTCTGAGATCCTATGTTTCTAAGTTTCTATGATTCTAAGATTCTATGATGATTCTATGATTCTATATTTCTATGATTCCATGATTCTATGATGATTGTATGGTGATTCTATGATAGAATCACGATCACGTGAAGTATTAATATCACTTTACAATGCCTTAGTAAGGCCACACTTGGAATACTACATCCAGTTTTGGTCACCACGATGTAAAAAAGATGCTGAGACTCTAGAAAGAGTACAGAGAAGAGCAACAAAGATGATCAGGGGACTGGAGGCTAAAACATATAAGGAACAGTTGCTGGAATTGGGTATGTCTAATTTAACGAAGAGAAGGACGAGGGAGGACATGATAGCAGTGTTCCAATATCTCAGGGGCTGCCCCAAAGAAGAGGGAGTCAAGCTATTCTCCAAGGCGCCTGAAGGCAGGACGAGAAGCAACGGGTGGAAACTGATCAAGGAGAGAAGCAACTTAGAACTAAGGAGAAACTTCCTGACAGTGAGAACAATTAACCAGTGGAACAACCTGCCTCCAGAAGTTGAGAGTGCTCCAACACCGGAGGTTTTTAAGAAGAGACTGGACAGCCATTTGTCTGAAATGGTGTAGGGTTCCTGCCTGAGCAGGGGGTTGAACTCGATGACCTCCAAGGTCCTTTCCAACTTTTTTATTACTATTATTATTATTATTATTATTATTATTATTATTATTATTATTATTATTATTATTATTATTATTATTATTATTATTATTATTATTATTATTATTATTATTATTATATGATTCTATGGTGATTCTATGGTGATTCTATGATGATTCTATGATTCTATGTTTCTATGATTCCATGATCCTATGAATCTATGATTCTTTGATTCTATGTTTTTATGATTCCAGGATTCTACATTTCTATGACCCAGGTTTCCAGAATGAGAATTCCTTTTATCCATTAGTGGAAGAATGAGAAGAAACAATGCAGAGAAGAAAAGAATGAGACTATATGGCAGGAGGGCTGCCTGGCGCCTTGGGGAAGACTTATAAGGACCCTTGGGTTGAAGCAGCTTAGAGCAGCCTTCCTTCTCTTTTTTATGGGTTGGACCAGAGAAGATTGGGAGAGGCTGAAGTGATTCCTTCTCTCCTGTTCTGTCTAAACTAATCACCAGGACCTAGTCCTATATGGTGACCTACATCAGCCGAAGCACACTGTTGCAACCTACTTCTTTTTAAAAGAAAAGAAAACACCAACAACTGTATTTTCATGCTTATTAAAGCGTGATTGGGAATTGTTTTCATATTTTTTTCCCAAAAGCGTTCCAAATATATACACAAATGATAGGCTTTTAAAGAAATCATTTAACAGAGCGCTGCAACAGCCTTTAATTTAAGCGCTAGCCACAATTATTTAATAATAACATTAAACCCCACTCTCAACGTTACTTTTCCGAGAATTTTCATGCCGTGGGTGTCTAAAACAGGGTAGGCAAGAACCGCACCTCCCCTTCAGTCAAAGTAATATTTCTTTTAAAGAGGCTGAGTATAAATTTATACGGAGTATAAATTACTCTGTTTAAAACTTCCCCTTTACGGACCCCATGGAGTAAAATTTACAAAATTGTAGAAGTATCTTAATCAAGAAGAATTAATTTTTTCTCTCTCTAGTTAGGTATAATTAATTCATCTTTGGTGTCAGACGAAGGTCCTCAGTTAATTTGCTGAATTGTATTTGCTGATTTCGCTGTGCTCTCTCACAGTCACAAATATCTTCACTAAAGGCGCTGTTCCCAAACGCTTGCTCATAGGATCCTGGCTGATGAGAAGCTTTTGTGTCCACCTGCTCAACAAGGGACATCCCACAGGACCATGATGCACCTAAGGTCACCAGGCAGCAACTTTTCCCTCTTTCCCCACACTTCAGAAAAGAAGCACCTGAACAAACTCAAAATAGATTTCAAGCAAGCAGGGAGTAGAGGATGAAGTTGAGAAAGAACAAATCAAAGAGAAGTAGAGGAAGGCACAAAGAGAGAGAGAAAATTATGGCAAAAATGGAAGATAGAAATGCAGAAGCAAAGGCTGGGGTGTGAAGGGACAGGAGAGGGCTACTCTGCTTTTGCCACTGTAGGAGAAAGTGTGGCAGGACCTGGGGGCGGAGTGAAAAGAGGAATCAGCCTAGAATTCCTACATAGCTGCAACTGGACCATGTCCAACTTCCCTTGAATTCCAGGGACCTTTATCAAACTACTTAGGATAAGTTGCTTATCTCCAGGGAAACAAAAAACAAAAGTACCCATTTCGGTCAACTTTTTGGCAACGACTCCATAAATCTCATCCAGGATTAGAATCACCACGAGGTTTATGATGACGGCGGTCGCTGTCACTGTGACTCGCACGTTGGACTTGGATGACCCGTTGGTGCTCATGGAGAGTGCGGCTGCTAAGGTTATCCGGTAGGCAATCACGCCAAAGACGATGGAAAAAGTCAGTGAAATCTGGAAAGAAAAGGAGATATTAATAGAATGATATACGCATAGATGTTCTCAGGTAACTCGGTGATTGTGGTTGAATAACGATGGGGTTAAAGAAAGAGGGAAAACGCCATTCCTGGAAGATTCAGTGATCAATTCAGCAGATTCTTATATTCTTCAGCGATGCTCAGTGGTGGGATTCAAATACCTGAACAACCGGTTCTCTTACAACCGGCCTGGGCCTCTGAGGTCTAGAACAGACTTCCGGAAATGGCATCCACATACTTCTGGTGGGCCGTTCTAGGCCTGGGAGGCCTCCTCCAGGCCTCCAAAGCCTAGAACGGACTTCCGGAAGTGACATCCATGCACTGATAGAGTCAGCCTATTGCCCCCCAACAATCTGGGTCCTCATTTTACTGACATCATCATCATCATCATCATCATCATCATCATCATCATCATCATCATTATTATTATTATTATTATTATTATTATTATTATTATTATCATTATCATTATCATTATCATTATCATTATCATTATCATTATCATTATCATCATCATCATCATCATCATCATCATTATTATTATTATTATTACTACTACTACTACTACTACTACCTTGGAAAGTTGGAAGGCTGAGTCAACCTTGAGCTGGTCAGGATCAAACTCCTGGATTGAGTGGATAGAGTCAGCCTGCCAATACCACGTTCTAACTCTTGTGTCACCACAACTAACAAATAGGCTTATCTCTCTGGCTATGAATATAACAAGTATCTGCCCATCGGATAAAGTTAAAACATGACACCTAGTTGGGTAGCTATTATACAAAGATTCCTAAAAGTTCATTAGCAGGGCAAAAAATGATTCAATTGAGCAATTCCTCCCAAGAAGTTACACCAGATCATATTTAGTATGCTTACTAATCGATCTTCTTTTTTGATCATTGTGACTAAGTGGCGAATAGATTACGCCATACGTAGGCAGAGGGAAGAGGCAACATACAATAAAAGCAGAAGACCTAGCAGCCTAAGACAGTGGTTCTCAACCTTTTTAATGCCGCGACCTCAACCGGTCGTAAGTCGAGGACTAAACCGGTCGTAAGTTGAGGACTAAACCGGTCCTAAGTCGAGGACTACCCAACCGGTCGTAAGTCGAGGACTTTCCCTGCCCGGGAGCGCCGCGCATGCGTGGTTCCGCCCCCTGCGCCGGCCGAGGCGTAGCTGGCAAGCGGCAGAGACGGAGCAGGCCGACCACCAGCTGGCCCAGCCCAAGGGAGGTAAGGCACCCACCGGAAAAGGAGAAAAAATGGCGGACAAAAAAAATGGCAGACAAAAAAAAGGGCGGACAGCCTTGCTTGGCGACCCCCATGAAATGGTCGATCGACCCCAAATGGGGTCCCGACCCACAGGTTGAGAACCACTGGCCTAAGAGAACAGGCTCAATGCCTCTGTAGAGAAGACAAAGACACAATCTAACTTTGGCACAGCTTTTTGAGATGGACAGAGCATCTCATGAACGAGCAGCAACAATAACCACAACAAAATTGTGATTTTTTTTCCTCCCCCAAAGAGAAATTAGGATCCCACCCACTAGCCTAGATAATCTTGCTTTCTATTTCTGCCTTCCACCCCTGGGAGAATCCTCCTGGCTGGTCAGTGTTTGCTCACGATGCTGTGGGTTTTACCGTGCACAATCTTTGAGGCTACTGGTGGCTGTCCAGGTGATTTAAAGGTATTTATTCAAACACTGGAAAGTGAAAAGATCAGATTGTTTTCTTTGGGTTAACGGTAATATAATCAATCAGCCAGAAACCTACCCTCTTAGCCTTGCCATAATATTTGGGCCGAAGCAGAAAGCAGAAAGGAGCTGTTTATGTTCACCCCCCTGGACATTTTGTGTGAGGATATAATTTATGGACCTCGCTGCTCTATTGGTCAAAACGGTAAATGCTCCCATAATTTCAGCAAATCTCCTTCTGTTTATACAGCGCAGTTGATGAGGTGACACAAGATAAATAAATCTGGAGCCCTGCTTAAAACTATAACCTATGTGACTTTTCAGGGTGACGTCCACCATTTCTTTTCTTAGTCATTGCAAACTCAGGTAAGGGGAAGGGGAACAAAAAGACACTTTTAAAGAGGGTGTGTGTGTGTGTGTGTGTGTGTGTGTGCATGCAAGCTTGCCAGAGAAAAAAGGACCGAGCGAAGCTCTTTTATGACTCGTGGACTTCAACTCCCAGAATTCCTGAGCCAGCCGTGCTGAGGGGAAAGGGAGAGGTTTCCAAGCTGAGCCAGGCTGGCTCAGGAATTCTGGGAGTTGAAGTCCACGAGTCATAAAAGAGCCAAGGTTGCCTACCCCTGTGTTAGACCATGAGTAAAGCTGAGCCTTCGTGTGGCTGGCCTTTGCTCCATTGTCTTTTGATCATATTAATTAAATTTTTATAAGGACTTCTAGAAATAGCTGGGGCTGCTTGGAACCCAGCAAAGACCCCCCCATTCCTGGGGGAGACATAGAGGAAATAAAAAGGGATCCATGTTTGCAGATGGGATGTGAGGAAAAGTAGCTACTGGTAGGAAATATTGCACAGAGCACGAGGCCATGAGAATGGAAAGCCCCGCCCCATTCTCAGTTGTGGGCGGGGTTATTTGTAGGCCTCTCCCTGGTTGAATCTCCCCATCCTGTCAGAACCAACAGGAGAGGTGTGCTCTGGATCCCGTGAATCAGGGAGTGTCCTCTGGTGGACCCAGGAAAAGGGCTTTCTCGTTGGAGTGCCTGCCCTCTGGAACATCATTGCCCCAAAGACTGGAATTGTCCCAGCCCAACTGGTCCTTCATAAGGCCTTGAAGACCTGGTTTTGTTACTGAGCCTTAAGCTCCAGGTGAATGGTTGAGCGCGTGTCCCGGTCATGTTAACTGTTGTGTTGGCTGGTCTTTTATCTTGGGTCCTGTACATGTTATTTATTTGTTATCCTGCTTCTATCTTGTTTTCAATCATTGTTAGCCACCCAGAGTCCTGTCCTGTATCTGAGATGGAAGGTCACATAAATTCAGTCATTGGATCAGTCAGTCAAACCACTCAATCAAAAGTCTACATTAGACGTGGCAGGAGACAAGAAGAAGGCTTTGGGAAGGTCAATGTCGCACAGTTGAGGGGAAGATCCTCCATTCCTGACTACTGGAGCAGTTTGCCATCCTTCGTCGCTGCCCACTTTGCAGGAAAGGGTGCAAACAAGCAATCTTGAAGGACGTAACATATGGTAGAAGTCCCAATGGCCCACTATATACCGGGAAGTCATTGCCAAAATTCATGTCTGTTGTGTGATGATCTCACAGTTGGCATGACATGCCTCCTCCCTTCTTTTTTGCCCTCCCCCACCTCCTCTGACATCCATAAGATTGGCTGCCAGGAATCATCTCATCTAAGGCACCCATTATCACCAGCTGACACAAAGAACTTAATATGGGCATCGCTGGCCCATTCCAAATACTTCAATCTATCAAGCAAGTTTATTGATCAGATGTCAAACTCTGCACCGAACATTGTGTCATACTTGGGATTTGGCTGACAGGGCCTGGAAGGAACGCCAAAGTAGTCTATCACTCTGACAGGGGGTGCTTCGGGTGGAAGATTTATGCGGGAAAGAACAGTTGAAGGGGGAACTTGAAGGTGTCAGTGTAAGTTTTCTGTAGACCTCAAGGAAAACAAGACAAGGAGAGTTACCATGAACAAGATGGAAGCACAATTCACTAGGTAGCCAGGCGTGCGGTCTCTCCAGGTGAGTTTTTCCTCTTCCTCCTGGAACAAGACAGAAGGTTGAAAAATGGAAGTTGCAAAACTATACTCTGCTAAATAAGTGAAAAAGATACTTAGGTAATCATCAGTAATACAAGGATAAGAAAGCAAAGGCAGGACCAATAGTAATAGGCACCTTGGGGACAATCGCAAACTGGAGCACCACTTGAACCCCATTGGCATTGACGCGTTCACCATCCGTCAATTGCAAAAGGCAGCTTGGCTTGGAACAGCTTACATCCTGCGGCTGTATCTATAACACCATCAAACAGTCGCCTCTGCCTATCCCAGGTCCTTGGGAAGGACTCGGTAGGTGGACAAAAATGCCAAATCCCGTCCAGTCTGAACATCTGGCTAACTGTGCGACGAATCATAATACTTAGGTAATAATTAATCAAGGAACCGCCAAGAACACTCCCAGCAAAACTGACAGGGCAAGCCACTAGTATATAAAATGAAGAGCAAACCCCACTTCTTTCTAGCACTGATGTTGTTACCTCGTTTGGGAATGAAACATCTGCAAGAAAGCCACCAAGCTCAAAAGCATCAAAGACCCCACAGTTCCAAATATTTTCTTCTGCCGGTAATAATTCAGCGTTTTTAAACAAGATAGCAGTAATTCAGCCCAAAGCAGCACCTGCCAAAAGGTATTTTGTGACATTTGTGTCCCAAAGGTGCTTTTTTCAAGAGGCAACTGGACTTTCTTGTTTTTCTTTGAAGACGTTTCGCTTCTCATCCAAGAAGCTTCTTCAGCTCTGACTGGATGGTGGGGAAGGGAAGGATTTATACTCCTTGCAGACAGCTGGTCATTTGCGTTCTTAATTTAGAGAGTCCTTGAGACCATCTGGAGGTTTGTCTGTGTCCTCAGGGTCACCAAGTAGGTGTGCAAATGGGTGTGGAGCCTTCTTGGAACTGCGTAAAGGACTGTGTTGTACACTGGAGATAGAGGATGTCGTAAATGAACAGCCCTCTCTCAACACAGGGGGAAGGATACGACATTGTCTATCTACAGTATACAACACAGTCCTTTCTGCAGTTCCAAGAAGGCTCCACACCCATTTGCACACCTACTCAGGTGACCTTGAGGACACCCCTCCCCTCACCCCATTTTTATAGTCACCTTCCTGAGCATCAAGAACAAGACATGTACATAAAGTCATGTTTCTCCCAAAGCTTGCTTGAAAAGTACCAGCGGTCTCTCCCTGCCGAAGGGACCTCCGTGCTAATCTAATTTGATCGGTGTCTAATTAACTGTACAAATAGGGCATCTGGAAACTTTTAAATTGATTTTCCTGAAATGCGCATCCTCCTCATTACTGTTATGAGGAAAATATGTGTTGTTCTTGAATGCTTATTATTTCATAATATTTTGCTCGCCGCAGATGAACTGGATCAAATGCTGGAAGACCCGAGAAACAGCACGTTGTTTGTTTGTGTTTAGAAAAACGAACTATTTGTTCCAAATTTTGGAAACGGGGAGATTCAGCATGGCACTGAGTGTGGAAGGCTGGAACTGGATTCGGGATTCCACTCAGTCTGAGAATGCTCTATTCCCCACGGAGACACGGGGAGGAAGCAGTTCAAATTACGCTGCCTTGCCCTCGTACAAATTTCCCTGGACTTGGATTCTTTAATTATTAATCCAGGCAACTACAAAGCAGCGCGGGGCCCCATTTTTTTTTTAAAAAAAATAATACATTATTAAGTTTTTATAGTTACAAATCTTTAGTGCTTAATAAACAATGTGTTGTCCGGGTTCACCTATTTAACCTTAATAGCAACACAACTTTCATTTCTACTCTTTATTCCGCTTTTCTAGCCATTTATAAAAATTATCCCATGTTTGAAAATATAATTTAATTGGGATGGCTTTGAGATATGTCGTTGCATTGAACCCAGAAGTGGCTTAACTTGACTGGAACGTGTTTTTTTTTCCCAGTTTGGCCCTAAAATCACCTGTCTGAGATATCATTCTGGACAAATTTCTTCTTGAAAACCTCCATTTATGGAGCACTCACAACTTCTGAGACAAGCCGTTCCACTGATTAATTGTCCTCACTGTCAGGAAGTTTCTCCTTAGTTCTAGGTTGCTTCTCTCCTTGATTAGTTTCCACCCGTTGCTTCTTGTCCTGCCTTCAGGGGCTTTGGAGAACAGCTTGACTCCCTCTTCTTTGGGGCAGCCCCTCAAAGATTGGAAGGCTGCTATCATGTCACCCCTAGTATGAGCTTGAGTGATTAATCTCCTGTGCTGTGACTTAACATATGGCCCTGCTCCTTTGCCGTTGACATGTTCAAACCCACAAGTTTTGTAAATAATAATTGTTTGGACACTCGTGCTGTATTCCTTCTCTGGATTCCAGGACCGGTTTACGGAAACAGGAAAGCCCTGGTGGTGGGACAGGCGCGTGGTCTTTCCTCTTTGCTCACAGAGGTGGCAAGAGGCAACCAGTGCAGACATGCTCAGCTTCACCCCACAACAAGACAGCATGGCTGAAACTGCACACTTCCACACACCGCGCTGATACAGGAAGCCCTTGCCTTACAACATTTTGTTTCATGACCATTCAAACTTACAACAGCCCTGAAAAAAAGCGACCTACGTCCATTTTCCACACTTATGACCTTTGCACATGACCCTGCGGTTATGTGATCAGAATCCGGATGCTCGGCAACTGATTCACATATATGATGGTTGCAGGCCTCCCCCCCACTGCCCGGTCCTGTGGTCACCATTTGTGACTTTTGAACAAGCCAAGTCAATGAAGAAACCAGATTCTCTGAGCAACCAGGTTACTAACTTAACAAGCTACAGTGATGCCTGCGGCTACCGAGGTCGTAAAACAGGCCAAAGCTGACTTAACAAATGTCTCACTTGACAAGATAAATGTTGGGCTCAATTTGCCGTCGTAAGTCGAGAACTACCAGTAGAGGATCGGTTGCACGTTTTTGCAGGATTGGGACAGTGGCGCCTGCCAATTTTGAGAAGAGATTTGCTGTGGATTCCTGTCCTACGGTATAAATACCGTTTGATTGGCAGAGGGTTTCACGGACCGCAGATCAGGGTCCCTGGTCACAGCAGTTCCCAGGAAAAAGGTGAAAAGTGACTGTTTCGTGGGAATTGGCCTCCGCCGTTTCATTCTGGGAAACGAACAGCGGCCACCCAGTTTCTTGGAGCTGGGACATTCTGTTTTTGGCGTCCTTCTGCCAGCAGGAATTCCCATCAGAGCTGATGTGTAGCCCCAGGCCTGGGAAAGGACTTGCTCTCCTGCTATACCAGGGACCTCATCTCCCTCCAGGTGTTTGTTTTTTTGCTAATGAGATATTACTAAAGGAATGCCAAAAAAAAAAGGAAACAAAAAAAGAAAGCAGATCATGGCTTGGGTTAGTACCTGCCCTCCAGCTACAGAGCTCAAGAACTCAAGGAGGTGTTATCCCAAAGGTGCCTTTTCCAAGAGGCAACTGGACTTTCTGCTTTTTCTTTGAAGACCTTTCGCTTCTCATCCCAGAAGCTTCTTCAGCTCTGACTGGACGGTGGGGAGTGGAAGGATTTATACTCCTTGTGGACAGCCGGTCCTTTGCATTCTTTTAGAGAGTCGTTGAGGCCACTTGGAGGTTTGTCTGTGTCCTCAGGGTCACCTGAACAGGTGTGCAAATGGGTGTGGAGCCTTCTTGGAACTGCTGAAAGGACCACGTTGCAGACTGGAGATAGAGGATGTCGTAACTGAACAGCCCTCTCTCAACAGAGGGGGAAGGATACGACATCCTCTATCTACAGTATACAACACAGTCCTTTCTGCAGTTGCAAGAAGGCTCCAGACCCATTTGAACACCTACTCATGTGATCTTGAGGACACCCCTCCCCTCACCCTATTTTTACAGTCACCTTCCTGAGCATCAAGAACAAGACATGTACATTAGGCCAATGTCATGTTCCTCAGGGGTGACAAGGGGGGACAGGATAGCAGCCTTCCAATATCTCAGGGGCTGCCCCAAAGAAGAGGCAGTCAAGCTGTTCTCCAAAGCGCCTGAAGGCAAAACAAGAAGGAACAGAGGGAAACTGACCAAGGAGAGAAGCAACCTAGAACTAAGGAGAAACTTCCTGACAGTGAGAACAATTAACCAGTGAAACAACCTGCCTCCAGAAGTGGTGAATGCTCCAACACTGAAAGTTTTTAAGAAGAGACTGGACAGCCATTTGTCCAAAATGGTATAGGGTTTCCTGCCTGAGCAGGGGGTTGGACTAGATGACCTCCAAGGTCCCTTCCAACATCATCATCACCCTCACCCTCACCCTCACCCTCACCCTCACCCTCACCCTCACCCTCACCCTCACCATCACCATCATCATCATCATCATCATCATCATCATCATCATCATCATCATTATCATTATTATTATTATTATTATTATTATTATTATTATTATTATTATTATTTGTCGTGGAAGATGCCTACATGTTCTCAGCTGAAACAGTATTCCAAAAGAGCCCATCAGAAGTGAATTCACACAGCACAGCACACAAGTGGCTGTAAAAGTCCTACCAGGCCATTGAAGCAATACCATTTCTTTTTCTTTCTTTCTTTCTTTCTTTCTTTCTTTCTTTCTTTCTTTCTTTCTTTCTTTCTTTCTTTCTTTCTTTCTTTCTTTCTTTCTTTCTTTCTTTCTTTCTTTCTTTCTTTCTTTTCTTTCTTTTCTTTCTTTCTCTCTCTCTCTCTCTCTCTCTCTCTCTCTCTCTCTCTCTCTCTCTCTCTCTCCCTCTCCCTCTCCCTCTCCCTCTCCCTCTCCCCCCTCTCTCTCCCCCCCTCTCTCACTCTCTCTCTCTCTCTGGGTTGAGTTGCAGGCTTTCAATTTCCTCCAACTGCAGCATTCAATCTTTTTTTCCTACCTAACAGGAGCTCTGGGTTAACAGCATTCATTTTAAATGCCTCCTTTCAATTTCCGATGTCATTAGGAGTTACATAAGACATCGCCAAGAGGGAACATTAACCTGTGGAGGGACCTCTGCTGAGCATCTCAAGCACCCAGCAATATTTTATTCACAAATTGCTCTTTAAAAAGAGAGAGAGAGAGAGGGAGAGAGAGAGAGAGAGAAAGAGAGAGAGCGCACTCTGCAATGATGGTGATGTCATCAACATTAAAAGCACATCTGCAGCTACACTTTAATAAGGTTTTCATTAATAGTACAATATGCCCTCCATTTAATGCTTGAGGCAGAGGAAGATTTAATACCATTCAAATGTGAATAGAGGAAAAAAAAAACACGGTTCTACGAGTTTTTCCCCATCGCCGAGTTTCATCTTTTCTTTTAAGAACTTGGGAGGCTAAAACAAAGATTGCTGGAATTGGGCAAGTCTAGTTTAATGAAGAGAAGGACCAGGGGGGACACGATAGCAGTGTCCCAATATCTCAGGGGCTGCCCCAAAGAGGAGGCAGTCAAGCTCTTCTCCAAAGCACCAGAAATAAGACAAGAAGCAACGGATGGAAACTCATCAAGGAGAGAAGCAACCTGGAACTAAGGAGAAACTTCCTGACAGTGAGAACAATTAACCAGTGGAACAATCTGCCTCCAGAAGCTGTGAATGCTCCAACACTGGAAGTTTTTAAGAAGAGACTGGACAGCCATTTGTCCGAAATGCGATAGGGTTTCCTGCCTGGGCAGGGGGTTGGACTAGATGACCTCCGAGGTCCCTTCCAACTCTGTTATTCTATTCTAAATAAAGAGTTTTGAGGACAGCTTTTCAGAAGGGAAAAGGCATCAGGCAAATGTTCAGTACCGGGAAAGAGAACAAAGCAAGTAGGAATTTACAAGAATTCCATACATTCAAGGTCTCACTCCTTTCAAATCACTTATGCGTATATCTTTCATCATGCACCCAGGCCCTCTGGGATTAATTGGGATTCTCATCTTTAAAACAAGAAAAAAAAAGGTGGGGGAAAAAAACAACAGATTTTTTTTTCAGATTGGTGTCAGGCTCTTTCTTCCCCATTTTTTGGGGGGTACTTTATTCCTATTGCCTTTAATAAATCGGATATTGTTCAGCAGAAGGGGAAGGGGAAAAAAAAAAAACCTCAGATCTTTTATGAGCTGAGTCCCCAAGTTTTAAGATTTGGTGCCTGGTTTGATTGTTGATTTTTAAGGCCAGGCTGGTGATGCATGCACATGCTCACGGGTGGAATCTGACAAGCAACACCTGGGATGCCAAATGGAAAGCATTGTGGAGATGGCAGGCAATCCGTTGCTAGATAGACTAAAACATACGAAGAACGGCTACAAGACTTGGGTTTGGCTAGTCTAAAGAAAAGAAGAAATAGGGGAGACAGGATAGCAGTCTTCCAGTATTTGAGGGGCTGCCACAAAGAAGAGGGGGTCACGTTATTCACCAAAGCACCGGAGGGAAGGGCGAGAAACAATGGTTGGAAACTGACCAAGGAGAGAAGCAACCTGGAATTAAGGAGAAACTTCCTGACAGTGAAGACAATCAACCAGTGGAACAGCTTGCCACCAGAAATCGTGGGCGCCCCATCACTGGAGACTGACAGAACGGTGCGGCAAGGACACTCCTTCTGAAATAACCCCCAATCTTCAGATTTAATAATAATAATAATAGTAAAGTTGGAAGGGAACTTGGAGGTCTTCTAGTCCAACCCCCTGCTCAGGCAGGAAACCCTACACCATTTCAGACAAATGGCTGTCCAGTCTCTTCTTAAAAACTTCCAGTGTTGGAGCATTCACAACTTCTGGAGGCAAGTAGTTCCACTGGTTAATTATTCTCACTGTCAGGAAGTTTCTCCTTAGTTCCAGGTTGCTTCTCTCCTTCATTAGTTTCCATCCATTGCTTCTTGTCCTGCCTTCAGGGGCTTTGGAGAATAGCTTGACTCCCTCTTCTTTGGGGCAGCTCCTGAGATACTGGAAGACTGCTATCATGTCCCCCCTCGTTCTTCTCTTCGTTAAACTAGACATTCCCAATTCCAGCAACCTTTCCTTATATGATTTAGTCTCCAGTAATAATAATAATAATAATAATAATAATAATAATAATAATAATAATAATAATAGTAGTAGTAGTAGTAGTAGTAGTAGTAGTAGTAGTAGTAGTAGTAGTAGTAGTAAAGTTGGAAGGGACCTTGGAGGTCATCTAGTCCAACCCCCTGCTCAGGCAGGAAACCCTATACCATTCCAGACAAATGGCTGTCCAGTCTCTTCTTAAAAACTTCCAGTGTTGGAGCATTCACCGCTTCTGGAGGCAGGTGGTTCCACTGGTTAATTGTCCTGACTGTCAGGAAGTTTCTCCTTAGTTCTAGGTTGCTTCTCTCCTCGTTTAGTTTCCATCCGTTGCTTCTTGTCCTGCCTTCAGGCGCTTTGGAAAATAGCTTGACTGCCTCTTCTTTGGGGCAGCCCCTGAGATACTGGAAGACTGCTATCATGTCCCCCCTTGTCCTTCTCTTCGTTAAACTAGACGTCCCCAATTCCAGCAGCCGTTCCTTATATGCTTTATTTACCACCATGAAAACAACACAGAAGGCCAGCCAGATCTGGCACTGAAATGAACACAACCAGAGAGGGGAAAAAAAAATCAATTCATTTTGGATTCACAAACAGCTCCAGGCTTTTTCTTTTTTAAAAAAGTGACCTTTACTACATAACCCCAGTGGTGCCTTCTTCCTTACTCAGCCTCTGTGCTGCACTCAAGACATCCTTCATTTGTCAGAATTCACGGAATGAATACTCTTTTTTCCCCCTCTGCTTTCATGTCCGAATGAAAAGTCATGAAAATGTCACTGAAAGAGTATGTTTTGCCAAAATTTCATTGTAAGGGATCCCTACTAAGGGATGTTTCCATTTTGCCTCAAGACGAGCTGCAGGCAAGGAAAATACTATCAAGAAGTTTGTGGTCATTGCTTTGAGGTTGAGGTTCGGGTAGACTTTGTTTTTGTTTTTTAAAAAATGGCAAGTAATCACAGAATTGATCATTGTGGGACTGATTTTTTGAAGGTCAGAAGTCAGAAAGCTATTTTATAACTAGTGGGCTCTGGAAACATTTACAAGAAAATGTACACATTCTAGAGAAATGCCTTCACATGATATATGTCAAGCAGTATTTATATCGAGTTTGAGGAGTAGAGTAGAGTAGAGTAGAGTAGAGTAGAGTAGAGTAGAGTAGAGTAGAGTAGAGTAGAGTAGAGTAGGGTAGNGAATAGAATAGAATAGAATAGAATAGAATAGAATAGAATAGAATAGAATAGAATATAGAGTGAGTGGAATGGAATAGAATGGAATGGAATAGAATAGTACAGAACAGAATAGAAAATATGGAATGGAATGGAATAGAAATATAGAATTCAATATAGAATTCAATATAGAATTGAAATAAAGAATAGAGTGGAGTAGAGTAGAGTAGAGTGGAATAGAATAGAATAGAATAGAATAGAATAGAATAGAATAGAATAGAATAGAATAGAATAGAATAGAAAACAGAACAGAACAGAACACAACAGAGCTGGAAGGGAACTTGGAGGTCTTCTAGTCCAGCCCCCTGCTCAAGCAGGAGAACCTACACCGTCTCAGACAGGTGACCATCCAGTCTCTTCTCAAAAACCTCCAGTGATGGAGCACCCACGATTTCTGGTGGCAAGCTGTTCCACTAGTTAATTGTCCTCACTGCCAGGAAGTTTCTCCTTATTTCCTGGTTGCTTCTCTCTTTGGTCAGTTTCCAACCATTGTTTCTTTCTATTATACAGGATGCTTTAAAATTTAGCATCTTTGGTTTGTGAAGTCGCAGCTGACCTGGTTTTGACTGTGTTTCCAGAACTGGGTTCCGTAAAACTGGATGTTGAGTCCTTATTTCCTTTTTTGCAGCTATTAATAACAGTAGCAACCGCTGGCTTGCTCAATATTTAAAATATTAAGCCCATTAATACAGATATGACGATTCTGCTGAGGTCCTCAGCTTCTTCACCCGCGAAAGGAAGCTTACAAGCAGAAATTCATTTGGCTTGCATTTTAATATGATGTTGACCTAATTTTACGCTTCCTTTTCCAGGTTTTTTTTTTTTGTGATGCAGTTTTCTCATAGAGGAAAAAAAACCCACACTCCTTAGAGAGAATTGCGTACGACTGTGCGAGTCCAAAGTTGAGTCCAAAGTTGAGTATAAAAACGGAACGAAAAGAGATGCAAAGTTTCCTATGGGTTTCTAAGAAAAAGAAAAAATCATAAACAGATGCAGAAATGGAACGGAATTAATGGGACGAACATGTTCAAACCTTCCTAGAACAGAAATACTTTCCGGCTTGCATCCCACCCTTCCTTTGGGTTTTTGGCCCCCCAAAACACTTTCTCAAGCTAGTTGTCGCCGTAAGTCTCCAACGTGCATCTTGCAGCTGGACCAATTTGTTGCTTCCTTGCTACACTGCCACCCCGTGTTGTATTTGGAGAATTTCTTTCTCCTTGTTCCTTGGGTTTACACAAGGGAGAAAAACCTCTCCCAACACCAGATTTTCCAGTAGAGCAATTAAAAATTACAGCACGCCTTGGCACGGGATAGAGTACGTCAAGGACCAGGCCTTAACAAATGAATAAATTGAGTTTTGTAAAATTCATAATCAAGAGTTTCCAGTCAACAAAAGACAGGCTGGAATAGGTCTGAAGCATTAGGAATGTTGTTAAAGACACGCCATCGAAAGAAGAAAGCAACAGATCCCAGAGAAACTATAAACAAATGTTTTCTCGCAATCACAGTCCTTTCTCTAAATTGGAATAGAATAGAATAGAATAGAATAGAATAGAATAGAATAGAATAGAATAGAATAGAATAGAATAGNTCTTCTTCTTCTTATTATTATTATTATTATTATTATTATTATTATTATTATTATTATTATTATTATTATTATTATTATTATTATTATTATTTGTCATGGAAGATGCCTATTCTTTTCCTATCTCTTCATTCCTCTTTTTGACCATCAGATCCAACTGGCTTTTTATTTTCCTCCTTGGCAGTTATTCCTGATTATAATCCTGAGTGCCAAAACCCCCATTTTCTGAATGTAAAAAAAACCAATAATGATAATCCCTCTTCTACACCCTTGGCAGCGTGTGCTAGGTTTAGATGCATGCAACATGTTTACAGATGGCCCGAGAGGAACAGTATGTATTCCTGTTTGAGGTCTCATGGTAGGGACAAAGATGAGATTTTGCAAAATAAAATAACTAATTACAGCTTTGGTTTCTTTTGCAAAGTCCTTAGATTGAGGTTCTGATTTCTGGCTAAATCAAACTCAGATTTATTTATTTATTTATTTATTTATTTATTTATTTATTTATTTATTTATTTATTTATTTATTTATTTATTCATTCATTCATTCATTCATTCATTCATTCATTCATTCATTCATTCATTTATTTATTTATTTATTTATTTATTTATTTATTTATTTATTTATTTATTTATTTATTTATTTTTTGCCTGGCATAGCGAAATGCAGCTTAGTGTACAAAATTCACAGAAACAATATATAAAAAAACCTGTACTAAAGTATAAAACACCAGAGCGGTGAACTCAGAATAAGAGAACCGATGACGCTCTCACAGATCAAACTAGCTCACATCCTCGTCACGCAACTGCAGACAATCCCAAGAAGACAGAAAACATGACCTCATCAAAAGTTAGAACAGAATAGAGCTGGAACGGACCTTGGAGATCTTCTAGTCCAGCCCCGTACTCAAGCAGGAGATCCTCTACCATCTCAGATAACTGACTGTCTAGCCAGAGGTAGTCAACCTTGGCTCTTTTATGACTTGTGGACTTCAACTCCCAAAATTCCTGAGCCAGCCATGCTGAAGGGAAAAGGAGAGGTTTCCAAGCTGAACCATGCTGGCTCAGGAATTCTGGGAGTTGAAGTCCACGAGTCATAAAAGAGCCAAGGTTGACTACCCCTGCTCTAGACCAAACTTGGCCCTTTTATGACGTGTGGACTTCAACTTCCAGAATTCCTCAACCAGCGTGCCTGGGAGTTGAAGTCCACAAGTCATAAAAGGGCCAAGTTTGAAGACCCCTCCCAGAATTCCTCAGCCAGGCACACCGGCTGAGGAATTCTGGGAGTTGAAGTCCACATGTCATAAAAGGGCCAAGTTTGAAGACCCCTCCCAGAATTCCTCAGCCAGGCACACCGGCTGAGGAATTCTGGGAGTTGAAGTCCACACGTCATAAAAGGGGCAAGTTTGAAGACCCCTGCTTTAGACCATCATAAAGGGAAAAAGTAGGGATAGAATTTTATCCTGAGGCTAATAAATGATCTGGGAATGCCTCATTCTCTTCAACGAGTTCAAATCTTCAAGACAAGGGGGTTTGCATCCTGGGGTCATGAAAAAAAAAAAAACTTTTTATCTATTAGCTTGGAGAGCACATGGAGAAAGGGTAATGGGACGGATGACTATGACGGGGGTCAGTTTATCCCTTAACTTTAAAAAAGTCAGGAAGGAAGGCCTGGAAAAGCACAAATCGGCCAGTCTGATCTTAATGGATCAGAATATTCCAAGCAACATCATACAGCTATTGATCTGGAAATGNTTGACTCCCTCTTCTTTGGGGCAGCCCCTGAGATACTGGAAGACTGCTATCATGTCTCTCCTCATCCTTCTCTTCCTTAGACTAGACATACCCAATTCCAGCAACCGTTCTTTATAAGATTTAGCCTCCAGTCCCCTAATTATTGTTTTAATTTATTTTTTAATAACTAAAGAACTATAGTTCTAAAGCATAGAACTGAGATGCTTTATGAAAACTAGAAGGTAGAAGTGAATCTCTAAATGATCTTGAGGAATCTGGGGGTCTGAAACACAGTTCCCCTCTATTCTGCATTTGGTCCAGCTTTGGGTAATGAATAAATAATTACAAAAAAAAATAAAGAATTATTTATAATTGTTTGTTCTGCAGCTTCACCTCAAGGGTTCACGATAAATGTTTCAAGCTTTCCAATTTTAGCAAAAACTATTCTTCTGAAACGTTAGCACCTTTAGGGCCCTGTTCTGGTGATAAATCACCAATTTACCTTTTCGTATTGGCTTTCTTCCCCTACATTCAAGACAACAGATAAAATATTTACAGCAACATGAAGTTCATTACCTTAATGGCAAAACCTGTTATTCACTTTAACTGTACTGCAATAGCTAAAATGCTGTCATTAAATGCCACGGGATCCCCTGTTTTACGAGACTCACATAGATGACTCTGATTACAAAGAAACATGCAGTTAATTCCATCTCTAAAAAGAAAATGCAGGTCTAGGATTATCAAAAGGCATTTCAGGGGCCCTAACCAAACCCGGATGCAATGGTATAGTCAAAAGATATTTAAACTGGTTATCTGCCCTTCAGTAGTTATGGACAATGCAAATTCTTCTTGTGGTCCTAAAAGACTAACAAAAAAATAAGCTTATCTGAGGTATCATTTCACCCCTCAGTTCCAGGCCAAAAACAAAAAACAAAACTGCAAATCTCAAATTGTGGTTATCCCAGAATATCAATTTCTGTTAGGGGATCAAATTTCAGCCTCCAGCAAGATTGATATATATCTTTCAGCCTTAAATGCAAAGGAAATATAACTAGGTTTGGAGTAGCAACTAACTAAAATGGCAAAGGAGATATCATACCTATCCAATTACACCCACATTTTTTTTCTTTTTTGTCTTAGGTAGAATCATTTAAGTTCCCCAATCAGGCTAACAATAAAGGTGGGAAGTAAAAAAAAACCCTTTTTCATATGAAATCAGAGTTTGAAAAGAGAAAACTTAGGGCCCCTTTCAGCTCCTAAAAACCTGCTCAGAGTCCTATCAATTTGTTTAAATAATGTAGTGGGTATTTACGTGTGCAAATCCAGATAGATAGACGGACGGAGGGACGGATGATAGATAGATAGATAGATAGATAGATAGATAGATAGATAGATAGATAGATAGATAGATAGATAGAT
>NW_015390418.1:41254-46917 GCF_001527695.2 Protobothrops mucrosquamatus | reverse complement strand
AGACAGACAGACAGACAGACAGACAGACAGACAGACAGACAGATAGATACCAACAGACATCTGAGTTGGATGTTTCTTGGGTTGATGGGCAGCTATGTCACTAGGTTAAATAAAGAAATATGTTTCTCCAAAAGAGAAAAATCTGCTGGAGAAAGTAGGCTAATCGACTTCCTTAGAACATCTGCCAAAGATGCATCACAGCCCTATTGCAATCTGTATATTTTTAATGCACCGTGGCAGCCTGAGCACTAGCATGTAACGCTCTGTAAGTTTTTGATCAGCTGTACTTTCCTTGCCTTTTACGGTGAAAACTCCTTCCTGGGGAATCAATCCCAGTTTTTCCTTAGTATGGCCCTCTGTTCCTCCGCTGCGTTATATTTGTAGCTCATTATGCCACAGATTTGGTACACCCTCCTTGATTTTCTCTGAAACTGGTTTGGCATCTGTCAAACTTCTTCCGCTAGTCTAATTCATACCTTCCAAACCGTGACATTTTACCAAGTGAACTTCACGAAAGACTGGGGGGGGGGCACGGTGAGCGTTTCCTGAACCCAGATAGTTTGTTAGTTGTGGTGGGACTTGAAGCTTCTACTGATGCTGATCAGATGCACGGCTGTCTCCAAATTTCTCGTATTTTTTTTTGCTTAGGATGGAATGGCTGCTGTTCTGTTCCAGCTGAGTTAGAACATAGGATAATAGACATGGAAGGGACCTTGGAGGTCTTCTAGTCCAACCCCCTACTCAAGCAGGAGACCCTAAACCATTTCAGACAAATGGTTGTCCAGTCTCTTTTTAAAAACCTCCAGTGATGGAGCACCCACAACTTCTGAAGGCAAGCTCTTCCACTGATTGATTGCTCTCACCATTAGGACATTTCTCCTTAGTTCCAGGTTGCTTCTCTCCTTGGTTAGTTGTCATCCATTGTTTCTCCTCTTGTCTTTTGGTGCCTTTGAAATATAGTTTTACCCCCCCCCCTTTTGGATCTTAAAATTTGCTTGAAAGAAGGGTAGTGGCATCAGCTTTCCAAAAAGGCCCAGTCAAGAAATAGACACCGCAGGAATTCCAGAAATGCTAGTCAATTATGTAAGGTCTATTAACAGTATCCTGTCCCAAACCTTCACTGAGAATGGGGTCAAGGCCTGGGTGTGCTGATTCTTTTTCCCAGGCTTTTTAGTTCCCCAGGGCTAAGATATTCACCCAAGTGTGACTTGAGGCCTGGGGGAAAAGCCAAATTTTCATGGGTCTTTTAAATGTGATCAGAATGGAGGCCATAGGGATGTTGGGGGGTAAGTTGACCCAGAGGGCAGGAGTTAAAACAGAGAGTGCACATAGTCCCTAGAATGGAAGGGATTTGATGTAGGTCAACTCTGCCCGTGTCAACATCCACCTCAAGTGTCCGAATAAAAGTCCGTTATTTTTTTTATTTCCCGAAAAGCTTACCGCTTATTGAATCCACGGCCCGGTAAAGGCGAGGCAAAACTAACTCTAAAACTCTAAAATCCCAAGGCATCAGACCCTAGCATATAACCATGACTTTCTCAGCCGAAATCCCCAGATGTCCACGTAGTTCATGTAAACGCGTTCTCTTTGTGACGGGAGCCATCTGCTATCGTCTTCACACCTGGTAGAACGTCCTTGAAAGCTTTCCCTACGGCCGACTTTCGGCAAGCTTCCGTAGAACTGGAGAGGTTTCGTTTCTCTAACTAACCCATTGAAAAACAACACCTCCCCCCCATTTATTCTAATGGCAAGATGAAAACAGAGAGGCACGTAGCTGCCAAATTTTCACTCTTGACCACCCAATAGTATAGGGTGGGCTGAAATTGCAAAAGACAGATTGTCCCTTAGATAATAAGGCCCTATCCATGAAGGGCGTTATAGTCAGTAACAGCACTCAGGATCTAGATAAAGGTAAAGGTTTCCCCTGTCCAATCGAGTCTGGTGGGAAGTGCTCATCTCCACTTCTTAGCCCAGGGAACCAGCATTATCTGAAGACGCTTCCGTGGTCATGTGGCCAGCATCACTATATACCGAGAAGCACAGTACGCCGTTACCTTCCCACCGAAGTGGTACCTATTTATCTACTCGCATTTGCGCGCTTTTGAACTGCCGGTTGGGCAGGAGCTGGAGCAAGGAACGAGAGCTCACCCCATCGTGCAGCACTCAGGTCTTGAACACGGGCTGTCAGCTTTCCAGCTAACAAGCTCAGTGTCTTTAACCACTGAGCCAGCGTGTCCCCTACTCAAAACCTACCGGTAACTCAAGTAGATCATTGTGTCCTAGAAGGGCACAATGAGATCCACCCATCATTGTCCATCCTGCTCAGTGGTGGGAATCAAATACCTGAACAACTGGTTGTCTTATTGGATGCAGGCCCGGGCCTCTGAGGCCTAGAATGGGCTTCTGGAAGTGGCATCCACGCACTTCCGGTGGGCCATTCTAGGTCTTGGAGGCCTCCTCCAGGCCTCCCAGGCCTAGAATGGACTTCTGGAAGTGGCATCCACGCACTTCCGGTGGGCCGTTCTAGGTCTGGGAGGCCTCCTCCAGGCCTCCCAGGCCTAGAATGGACTTCTGGAAGTGGCATCCACGAACTTCCGGTGGGCCGTTCTAGGTCTGGGAGGCCTCCTCCAGGCCTCCCAGGCCTAGAATGGACTTCTGGAAGTGGCATCCACGAACTTCCGGTGGGCCGTTCTAGGTCTGGGAGGCCTCCTCCAGGCCTTCAAGGCCTGGAATGGACTTCCGGAAGCAGTGTGCATTCAATCGGTTCTCCAAACTCAGCAAAATTTAGCTACCAGTTCTACCAAACCGGTGCGAACCAGCTGAATCCCACCACTGAGCTTGCTGCAAAACTCACTTAACACTTGTCTGGCTTAGCAACCAAAATTTTGGGTTCCGTGGTAGTCGTAAGTGGAGGGCTGCCTGTAAATGTATCATAAAGTATGGAGAATAATTGTTGAGGATGAGAAATATGAATCAGGGCAGTCAAAACTGTGAACCAGACTAAATTCTCAAAGATCGCTCACTCCAATCCTATGACAGTTTATATAGAATTTCTGCTTTAACTGATCAACCACTTCCCTTGGGTATCGATCAGTCAATTAACTTAAAATGTATGTGAATATCCATCATATTGAAAATTCAATGGCTTTTTTTTTCTTTTAAAAGGGAAGGGACGTATAAATCAGAAATGTCACAATTACAAGAACTTCAGAATTGCAGTAGCCCCAAAGACAATCGTTCTTTTAACTCTTCACCCGTTCACATTTATTTGATTAAAATCTATTAGTAAAAATGAGTCGAATAGATGTTAGATACGCCTATTACACAATATTTATTACAGCGTGCAGCCCACATAAAAACGTAAAACAGGAATTAAAAGGATCACAGAAACTTCGGTGTCCTACCTCATCCTGACTCACGATTTTGGTATTTTCAGTTCTGTCTTTCTTCTGTAATAATCTGGTTTCGTATTCTGGCCTGGGGTGTTCCTAAATCAAATTTTTTAAAAAAAATGTGGAGTGAATTTAACATCTGAGCAGCAAGCCACACAAAAAAACACCCAGATACTACGGAGATCTTGACTCCTGCACATTTGAACGTGAGCAAGAATACTGGTAAGAGATGCTTGTGACGTAAAAGTTCTGATGGTTCAGATGGAACAAGAAGCCAAATATTTAGATGCTGCTTGGTGTACTGAGTAGCAGAAAGGGTGAAAGAATACACTGCAAGTAAATGATTTAAAATATAGACTACTGTAGGAAGTCAGCACTCCCCCCCCCAGAGAATGAAATATTTGGGGGGATATTAAAAAGAGGCAGGAGAGAATATTTCCCCTAAAGAAGAAATGGAGAAAAAAACTTAACAAAGGCAGAAAGCAGCCCCAGTCTTCCTGCTATATGGGGGGGGGGGGGAAGCCTCAAGCAAAAAGGCCAGTCATTAGGAGATTTTGAATCGATATTCAGAAAGACTGGGCCGATCTATTCATAAACAAAACACCTTCAGCCCCCATAGCTGATGGGATTAAGAATTTACATCCCCCCACCCAAATGCTAAGGACAGGATATGACCTGTAGGACATAACCCGATTAACCCACCACCATTGACGCAAGGTTCGCTACATTGCACATCTCAATCAGAAGGTATAAAAGCCCAGCCACTCTCAGCTCCATTTGGTCCTGTGTCCCAGAACTGCATGCTGTTGCTGGTTCTACTCATCAATAAACCTTCTTCCCTAAGCGGCCTCCATTTTATTTCCAGCATCTTAGCCTCCATTTTATTTATAGTGTTTTACTCCTGGCTTGGAACTGGAAAAACCTGATTTTTCTTTCAACAATACATATAATGGATTCTGGAAAAACCTGAAGCACAATCACTGAAATATATAGTTATTATCCTGCAAATAATCTACCAGGGATGACAGATTAACAGAGTTGGAAGAATCCAACCCTCTAACTCCAGCAGGAGACCCTATGCCATTCTGGACAAATGCTTCTCCAGTCTCCTCTTGAAAATCTCCAGTGATGGAGCGCCCACGGCTTCTGGAGGCAACTTGTTCCACTGAGGTTGTTTCATTGATTAATTGTTCTCACTGTCAGGAAGTTTCTCCTTAGTTCTAGGTTGCTTCTCTCCTTGGTTAGTTTCCATCCATTGCTTCTTGTCCTGCCTTCAGGCGCTTTGGAGAATAGCTTGACTCCCTCTTCTTTGTAGGAGCCCCTCAAATGTTGGAAGACTGCTATCACGACACTCCTGGTCCTTCACTTTGTTAGACTAGACATATCAAATTCCTGCAACCGTTCTTCATATGTTTTATCCTCCAGTCCCCTAATCATCTTTGTTGGTCTTCCATTGTTGTTATGATTTTCTGGTTTTCACTTTAGATAAATCATTCTAGCTTCTAAGTACACAGTCTTTGAGTTTTGTTTTTGTTTTTTTAAGCGTATGCGAGTTTTATGTCGTTCAAGTGTTCAATATTGTTGGTCATTCTAATTGAATAGCTTGTCAATTCAAGGTCTAGGATATAGGGATCAGCCAAAATCGGATTTGAATTTGCAAGCTAAGGGTATAATTGTATTTGCCTTTGCAGTTCAGTTCCAAGAGCTGAATTACTTATATTTGGTTTGGGGAATGAAATCATCGGATCAATTTGAAGAATTGAATTGATAAAACCCCGACAGGTTTGAACACTTTCCAGTGCACTTACTTCTTCTTCCTCCAAGCCGGTAAGGTCCCAGAAGTAAGACAACCGCATCTGCAAACGCTTCCAGTTTTCAAGAAACATCGTGGCTGAAATGAAAGAAACCCAGTTTTGTTCATCGTAGGAGAGCTTTGTCTTTAAAATACCCAAGTAAGATTGTGTTTCTCACCAACAAGGTTCTGTTAAGCCAAGTTCTGCTCCTAATGGCTACATTACCACCAGTGGTGGGATTCAGCCAGTTCGCACCAGTTTCAGCAGAACCGGTAGCTAATTTTTTGCTGCCCAGGCCCAGAACGGACTTCGGCTAAACCTGCAATTAAGAATCCTGTGAGCATTTCTGAAATGGATTATTTCTACCAGGACTGTATTTCTACCAGTGCTTAAACAGCGCTTCTTTCTTTCTTTCTTTCTTTCTTTCTTTCTTTCTTTCTTTCTTTCTTTCTTTCTTTCTTTCTTTCTTTCTTTCTTT
>NW_015390418.1:37551-40599 GCF_001527695.2 Protobothrops mucrosquamatus | reverse complement strand
CCTTCCTTCCTTCCTTCCTTCCTTCCTTCCTTCCTTCCTTCCTTCCTCTTAGAAATTGAAAAAAATAAACATCCCTTAAGCTGAATTTATTGCCACATTCCACCCGAAATACCTCTCTCTCAACGACCTTAATCCGGATGCTTCTCTGCAGGACTTCGTACCCCGTGGGGCAAGGGCTGCTGCACCAAGGAAGATCCCTGGTCTCGTGTGATGGAAACACGTTAAGCTCAGGCTTGTGTCCAGAACCTCACAATAGGACAACTCTCAGTCAAGAGCAGATTTTGTCCTAGGCTGCAGGGTATGGCCCCGGGCCTTTCCACGGTCTATTTTTAAAGTCCCCTGAGCTGCTGCCCATTAAGCAGACTTCGTGCTAATGACTTCCTCGTGCTCATCCTGTCGTTTACAACCCAACTCTTCCTTTTTTGCCTCTCCACCCTGACCTGTCAATCAGTTTCAGGGAATGACTCATTCTAATAGTGCACATGTGTGTGTGAGGGAGGGAGGGGGAGAAATTGTGGTTGGAGAGACGATGCTTCCCCCTAACTTAACTAGAGTACCTTTTCCGGAGTCTGCCCTATACAGGCAGTCTTTGCCTTATGGCCACAGCTGAGCCCAATATTTCTGTCGCTAAGCAAGACAACTATTAAGGGGAAACTACTAGAGCTGTGCTAGAGAGTCCAGGCAGTCCTTGACTTAGGACCACGGTCGAGCCCAAACTTTCTGTCTCTAAGCCAGAGATTTGCCACGTGAATTTTGCTCCATTTTACAACGTTTCTTGCCACGCTTGTTAAGGGAATCCTTGCAGTTGTTCAGTTAGTGACACAGTTGCTGAGCGAATCTGGCTTCCCCCCCACTGACTTTACTTGTCAGTCTTTCTTTCAAATGTAGGCTTTTGGTTTTTTTTCAATTTTGCTTGTTATTCTCTAGGATAAAACAATATCTATCTGTCTGTCTGTCTGTCTGTCTGTCTGTCTGTATATCTATCTATCTATCTATCTCTATCTCTCATCTATCTACCTATCAAACTGTCTCTCTCTCTATCTCTCATCTCTCTCCCTCTCTCTCTCTCTCTCTCTCTCTCTCTCTCTCCATCCATCATCCATCCATCTATCATCTTTGTCAATCTCTCTCTCTCCCTCCCTCCCACCATCCATCATCTATCCATCATCCTATCTATCTATCTATCTATCTATCTATCTATCTATCTATCTATCTATCTATCTATCTATCTATCTATCTATCTATCTATCTATCTATCTATCTATCTATCAATCTATCAATCTATCAATCTATCTATCTATCTATCTATCTATCTATCTATCTATCTATCTATCTATCTATCTATCTATCTATCATCTTTCTCTCTCATCCATCTATCAATTCTATCTCTCTATATCTCTAATCTATTTATATCTATCTATCTATCTATCTATCTATCTATCTATCTATCTATCTATCTATCTATCTATCTATCTATCTACCTACCTACCTACCTACCTACCTACCTACCTACCTACCTACCTATCATCTATCTATCAATCTATCAATGTATCTATCTATCAAACTCTCTTTCTCTCTCTCTCTATCTAAAACTCACTTAAAATCTGTCTTGCTTCTGAGTGGAAATTTTGGGCTCAAAATTGAAGGCTACCTGCAGTGCTTGTTTAGGCTGCTGCCACTAAGAGAAATGAAAGGTATGAATCTGTGCCAGGGAGACCCACCGCTATAAAAGACTTTTCTTTTTGATGTCTCCCCCATTCATACATCACGGGCAAGCTGACAGATGCTTGGAATTGAAAAAAAGGCCTTGCTTGAGTTTTTTTTCTCTTTTTCCTTGCTGTTTGTCTATGGAGATTCTCAACCCTCCAAGACACGGTTGTCCCAAAAGTGCTTTTAAAAAAAAGGCAACTGGACTTTCTTGTGTGTGTGTGTGTTTTTTTCCCTTGAAAAATGTTTTGCTTCTCATCCAAGAAGCTTCTTCAGTTCAGTTCTTCAGAGCTTGGATGAGAAGCAAAAAAAAAACCAACCAACCAAACAAACAAACCAAGAAAGTCCGCTTGTCTTTTGGAAAGGCCCCTTTGTGTCCCTGTGCTGTTGTTCGCAAGTTCATTTGTCTCCTCTTTTGGTTTTGACTCCTTTGAAGCAAACTTACCCCAGAGGGCCATGAAAACGGAGAAGAAGACGGTAGCCGGGTTATCAAAGAGGTGGCTGGCACGTGCGGTCCCACAAGCCGTGCTGAGGTTCCAGTAGTCACACGTCTTGTCGCACAAAGGGCACATGGTGAAGGCATTGCGTTGGTCACACATCTCCTTGCTAGGAAGAGCAGAGGCCAAAAGGTCAGAGAGCAGCTTCGTGCAGGGAAAACTTTTCCACAGTTGTTAAGCAAATCGCTTCAGCCGTTAAGTGAATCACAGGGTCCCTAAATGAATCTGGCTTCCCCCCCCCCCCATGACTTTGGCTGGGAAGATTGCATAGGGCGGTCCTATAACCTGTTCTGTCCCCCGTCCGACTCACACCCCCAACCAGTCAGCCGAGGGCTGAAAAACTGCTCAGCACAGTCAAATACAAATGAACACTTGGCAGCAACTTCGTGGCTGCCTGCCAAAGCCTTTACTGATAATACAAAACCAAAACATACGATAAGTCCAGGATAAATTGCCGGAGTGCTTGCAACAGGATATTCAGCAAAATTGTCCGTCACAAGAGTTTCACACGCCACACCCCTTGCTTATATAGCCAGTGGGGTGTGGCCCAGTGACTCAGCTGAAATCTCTGGCACGGCGTTTCAGCTGCTGCGCACGCTTGTCCCTCCGACGCTGGCGTGGATCCAGCCAAGACGTATCCTCTTTGGAGTCCGATACACCTGGCTCCTGGCCGATCCCAGAAGCACCTGGCTCCTGGCCAATCCCAGAAGCACCGGGCTCCTGGCCAATCCCAGAAGCACCGGGCTCCTGGCCAATTTCCTCTCCGTCGGAAGGCACCGAAGGCCGCACCAGAGGGGAAGGTCCTGGAGAGGGAGGCCTGGCCATCTCCTCTCCTTCATGTTCA
>NW_015390418.1:31917-36964 GCF_001527695.2 Protobothrops mucrosquamatus | reverse complement strand
AAGCACCTGGCTCCTGGCCAATCCCAGAAGCACCGGGCTCCTGGCCAATCCCAGAAGCACCGGGCTCCTGGCCAATTTCCTCTCCGTCGGAAGGCACCGAAGGCCGCACCAGAGGGGAAGGTCCTGGAGAGGGAGGCCTGGCCATCTCCTCTCCTTCATGTTCAGAGCCTTCCTCCTCTGATGAGAGGGACCCACAGGATGGAGCCACAACATAACCCAAGGATGCTGCAACTGTTGTAAATAGACGCCCATTGCCAAGATCACACGATTTGGGGGGGATGCTCATGTGCAAGGACCAGTTGCCCTTATTTTGATAACTTCTGATGAATTGCCAAATACGTGTTTATAAGTCAAGGACTCCTGTATCCTTCATAAAGTCAAGGAAGAGAGGAAATAACTGGGTTTATCGGGGGCCAGAAGAGAAAATAACGTTCACGCTCTTAATAGATCTTCCTTCTTGGGCTGAAAAATGTTGGGCAAACTTGGTGCATTTTAGCCAACGCCCAAAACACCAAACCAAGAGCCAAACCTTGCCGTATTTGGGGGACAAAGTCTATTTAGCACCTCACCTTGGAAGATCTTCTTCAATGGTCAGGCATCCGTAGAGAAACACGATAACCCCGACGACGGAGGAGGGAATGAGGAATTCTGTATATAAGCCCAGCCAGGCGAAATACATCCCGATTTTTTCTCCAAAATACTTTCTAAAGAAAGGAAACATCGCACGCAGGTAAAGAGGTGAGGTGTGCCTCTACAATTTGTCTTCCTTAAAAATGGGGAGGGGTTTCTCGGAAAGCAGGGTTGCCCTAGGTTTTCGCTGGAGATTTTATACTGTAATGGAGAATAATGAATCAGTGGAACGGCTTTTCTTTTGGAAGTTGTGAGTGCCCCATCATTGGAGGCTTTTAGGAAGAGACTGGGTAGGGGGTTGGACTAGAAGACCTCCAAGATCTCTTCCAACTGTATTGTTCTATTCTGTTCTGTTCTGATCTGTTCTGTTCTGTTCTATATTCCTATTCTATTCTATATTCTATTCTATTCTATATTCTATATTCTATATTCTATATTCTATATTCTATATTCTATATTCTATTCTATTCTATTCTATTCTATTCTATTCTATTCTATTCTATTCTATTCTATTCTATTCCATTCTATATTCTACATTCTACATTCTATTCTGTTCTGTTCTGTTCTGTTCTATATTCTATATTCTAATCTATATTCTATATTCTGTTCTATATTCTATTCTATTATTCTATTATTCTATTCTATATTCTATATTCTGTTCTGTTCTGTTCTGTTCTATATTCTATATTCTGTTCTATATTCTATTCTATTATTCTATTCTATATTCTATATTCTATTCTATTCTATTCTATTCTATTCTATTCTATTCTATTCTATTCCATTCCATTCCATTCCATTCCATTCTATATTCTACATTCTATATTCTAATCTATATTCTATATTCTGTTCTATATTCTATTCTATTCTATTCTTCTATTCTATATTCTATATTCTATTCTATTCTATTCTATTCTATTCTATTCTATTCTATTCTATTCTATTCTATTCCATTCCATTGCATTCTATATTCTATATTCTATATTCTATTCTATTCTATTCTATTCTATTCTATTCTATTCTATTCTATTCTATTCTATTCTATTCTATTCTATTCTATTCTATTTTTGCTCAGTGTTTCTCCCCCTCAAATGGTAATTCGTTCTCCTGTTCATGTCTAGAAGGTATCAAGCTACTTCAAATTTATGCTGGAATTTCTCTTTATCTCTGGCTCTCCTCTCCATTTTAATTTAAAGCGAAGATGCCTCAAGTCGCCCTTAACTCTTGGTGACTTGGTAGACACGCGATGTGCTTTTTCCTAGTTATGAAACGGAAGTAATTCAGTTTGCCTTCCACCAGATGTTTAGCTATTGTTGCTTTTTTTCCCCCACACAACTTCCTAGTGCAGCCTTCAGCCCCAGGATTTTCCCCCTGGAATCATCTATCCAAGAATTAACCAGGCCAGACCCTGATTAGTTTTAATATACAGACAAGGTCAGCCAGCTCATCAGCTACCCAGGATTAATACACAGAAAAACCTGCCTTAATCCTGTTACCAGTTAATTCTAAGCCTCATCTTTTCTCTCCCATATATATAAAAAAAATCTATACTTTTCATTTATCAGGCTGTGGATCAGCAGAGAGGCAAACATGCAAGAATATAGATTCAGCCCTACAATTTATGATTGTGTGTCTGATTCAAAGCAGCCTGAAAAATAGTCGGGAGAGAGAGAGAGAGAGAGAGAGAGACGCTGTTTAAATCTTTCTTTCTCAGCAAAGGTTATGATTCTGAACTGATCAGACATAATCTAATCCAGTCTGGAATGGGATGATAACCACAGTTTGACTTAGGAAATGAGAGACATAAAGACCCTTCCTGCAATTGGTTTAGTGGTCAATTTAGGCTCCCTTTTTCTGATGCTAGGAAATATTCTTCCCTCTCCTGGGGAACCAAGATAATCCCACCAGTCATTAACAAAGGGTAGAAATTATTTGGAGCTTTCTTAACACTTCTGTAATAATCGGTTGCTTTTTTTTTTTTTTTTTTTTTTCAAAAGGGGNACAAGGAAGCTCACAAGTCAAGAAAAGTCCAGAGTTTCCAACACACAATTCGAGTCAAGGCACAGTGTCAATCCAAAGCGAGGCAGGAATCACAACGACCAGAAAACACATAGCTAGGAAACAAACATGTTGTTCCCAGCAACGCCTCTCTTTGGTTGCTGTGCTAAAGAGCCAGCTTCCAGTGTAACCCATCAAGAAGAACGAGGCCTTCTCCTCTCAAATAGTCTGGCTGACATTCTCTGCTCCTGCCTTTTCTCTGCTCTACGTGTTCTCAGATCAGGTGCAGAAGGCAGTTCTTCCTCCTCCTCCTCCTCCTCCTCACTGACTGTCTGCAACTGCATGCATTCTCCAGCTGGACCCTCAGCCAAACCCCTTCCAGATGGCTGCTTGGAGCCATCAATTAACTCAGCTCCTGACATGCCAAGAGCTGGTTCATCCTCCCCTGAGCTGACATCTAGAGGGGTATCTGGGGAATCATCTAAAGGAGTCATCACACTTCTATACAATGTCTGCTGTGTGCTGGCTTCCTCTTACATAACCAAATAAAAGCAAGAAATCTATATATACTTGCTCCAAACTGTACTCAAGGTTCTTCAAATCTTAAGGGAAGACACAAATTGTGCCATTTGCAGAGAGAGAGAGAATCTGGACTCCATCTGTTTGTTCACACCGAGCCACACCTGATCCCTGCTTAACAGCAGTGCCAACAATTAGCAACAAGGGAATTATTAGCACTTGATTTCCATCTGGATTAAGCCACAAAAGATGTCATCTACTGTACACAATCACAGGTGCGAGATCTAGAACTAAGGAGAAACTTCCTGACAGTTAGAACAATTGATCAGTGGAATGACCTGCCTCCAGAAGCGGTGAATGCTCCAACACTGGAAGTTTTTAAAAAGAGACTGGACAGCCATTTGTCTGAAATGGTATAGGGTTTCCTGCCTGAGCAGGGGGTTGGACTAGAAGACCTCCAAGGTCCCTTCCAACATTATTATTATTGTTGTTGTTGTTGTTGTTGTTGTTGCTTTTTTTGTAAGAAAAAAGGTGCCGGAACTCAACCCCCCCTCACCAGGCCATTCCTTGATCGGCAGGTAAGCCCAGTCCCCCTCCACCATTTCGGAGTCAGGGGGGAGTGACGGTGAACGGTTCCGCTGCCGCTGTGCACCGCTGGACCGATTGCTGTCTGGTCCGGATTCCTGAAACATCCCTCCTTCTTTGTTGCCCCTCCAGAAAGAAATTGGGCTGGGAAGCTGGAGACCTGGCTTCTTCCGCCTGTCTCGTCGTATGCCAAACTGGAGGTCCGGACTGCTTGGGTATGGTTGGGAGGGCACTGACTTTTCTAGCCTGCCCTATCTATGTTTCCTGGTGAAATACATGGGAAAATCCCATTGGAGGAAAATTCCACTTAGGGTTAGGGTTAGGTCACCATGAACTCATAGAGCAAAATGGACATCGCCAACAAACTCGGAGTGCTTGGGTATGGTTAGGAGGGCACTGACTTTTCTAGGCTGCCCTATCTATGTTTCCTGGGAAAATACATGGGAAAATCCCATTGGAGGAAAATTCCACCTAGGGTTAGGGTTAGGTCACCATGAACTCATAGAGCAAAATGGACATCGCCAACAAACTCGGAGTGCTTGGGTATGGTTAGGAGGGCACTGACTTTTCTAGGCTGCCCTATCTATGTTTCCTGGTAAAATACATGGGAAAATCCCATTGGAGGAAAATTCCACTTAAGGTTAGGGTTAGGTCACCATGAACTCATAGCGACTGGCCCAAAGTCACCTAGCTGGCTTTCATGTCTAAGGTGGGACTAGAGATCACCCTTTCCTGGTGTATTTGGCCCAAAATTACCTAGCATGGCTTAGGTGGGACTGGAACTCAAGATCCTCTGGGTTTCTAGCCTGGTGACTTAACCTGGCTCTCAACAATTATAACTGTATAACATGATCCTACGTGTAGAATTAATTTTTTAGTTTATGATGCTCCCCCCCCCTTTCTTTACGAGGACATATACTTTAAATGAGTAATGGGATTGCGATCTTGTTCCAGGAAATATCGTTGTAGCTTAGTGGTTCTCAACCTTTTTAATGCCGCGACCCCAACCGGTCGTAAGTCGAGGACTAAACCGGTCGTAAGTCGAGGACTACCCAACCGGTCGTAAGTCGAGGACTACCCAACCGGTCGTAAGCCGAGGACTTTCCCTGCCCGGGAGCGCCACGCATGCGTGGTTCTGCCCCCTGCGCCGGCCGAGGCGTAGCTGGCAAGCGGCAGAGACGGAGCAGGCCGACCACCAGCTGGCCCAGCTCAAGGGAGGTAAGGCACCCGCCGGAAAAGGGGAAAAAAATGGCGGACAGCCTTGCTTGGCGACCCCCGTGAAATGGTCGATCGACCCCAAATGGGGTCGCGACCCATA
>NW_015390418.1:28888-31496 GCF_001527695.2 Protobothrops mucrosquamatus | reverse complement strand
CACTTGGAGGTTTATCTGTGTCCTCAGGATCACCTGAGTGGTGCAAATGGGTGTGGAGCCTTCTCCAAGTGGCCTCTAAAAGAAGGCAAACGACCAGCTGTCTGTAAGGAGTATAAATCCTTCCATTCTCCACCATCCAGTCAGAGTTGAAGAAGCTTCTTGGATGAGAAGCGAAACATCTTCAAAGAAAAACAAGAAAGTCCAGTTGCCTCGTGAAAAAAAGCACCTTTGGGACAACCCTAATCTGGAGGACTGAGAATCTCCCAAGATATCAAGAGTAATTTTTTCTCTTTATCTCATAAAATGAAAGCGCTGACCTAGATTTCTTAAACTCCCCAAAGTATTTTACTGATAATGCTCATGGTTTTATTGAGCAAGTTCCAAAGGCAATATTAATCGTAGTATGTTCCCATATCCCTCCCCACTTTATCACCTTCTAATTGCAGCCTTCATTATCTCGTTTTACCCCGAAGACTTCCTGGAGCCTAGATCTAACTGGAGGATGGTTGATAATGGTGTTAAGCAGATGAAAGATATTATAGAATGTATGAATAATGTATAAATGAATAATGTATAAATGAAGGTATAAATGAAGCCTGTAGCAGCACCATCATATCACATTGCTGTTGACGGGGAAGAATAATCTGTACCGCCTTTGTTGGGCACAGAGAGAGAAGACCTCAAGACTCAAAAAAAGTAGTATTTGATGGCAAATCTTAAGTTTCTCTCAAAACCTTGATGCTTAAGGTGCTTCCTTAGCTGTTCATGCTAAATAAACATATTGTCCTTAGTTCCCCTGTCTTCCTTCCCAGAGAAACTGAACATAGAACATAGAATAATAGAACTGGAAGGGACCTTAGAGGTCTTCTAGTCCAACCCCCTGCTCAACCAGGAGATTCTATATCATTCTGGGCAAATGGATGTCCAGTCTCTTCTTAAAAACCTCCAGTGATGGAACACCCATTTTGACAAGTCTGAAAGGACTATTCTATTTCTTATTCTATTCTATTCTATTCTATTCTATTCTATTCTATTCTATTCTATTCTATTCTATTCTACTCTACTCTACTCTACTCTACTCTACTCTACTCTACTCTACTCTACTCTACTCTATTCTATTTCTTATTCTATTCTATTCTATTCTATTCTGTTCTGTTCTGTTCTGTTCTGTTCTATTCTATTCCTATTTCTATTTCTATTCCATTCCATTCCATTATATTTCTATTCTATTCTATTCTATTCTATTCTATTCTATTCTATTCTATTCTATTCTATTCTATTCTTACAGTTGTGGGTGCTCCATTTCTGTTTTCAAGAAAAGATTGGACATTTATTTGTCCAGGATGGCGTAAGGTCATCTGCCTTGGTCAGGGGGCTGGACTAGAGGACCTCCAAGGTCCCTTCCAATCCCATGATTCGATGAATTGGGGCAGGCTAAGATGGATAAGGAAAGAGAAGATACCAGGAAGACAATGCATGCATTTTCCTTTCCCCCAGCATAATATTTGGGACCGTACTGAATTTAACATGAAACAAATATTAACAGTACTATCATTCTGAACTCAGTCCTTATAAAAATTAGGATTAAAAGCGTATACTTACGTCATGTAGAGGATAAGCTGTTTCATAAACATTATTTGCTATTAATGTGTTAATACCTAAACAAAAGGTACAAGTTAGGATAATATTAGTATCGTGGTTTTTTTTTCTTCTCATTTCATTTTGTGTGTCTGTGTGTTTACCTGCCTTTCAGCAGAATAAAGTCATTCAAGAGATTACCGGAGCATTAATTTAGAGCTGAGATTAATTTTCCAAATTATTATAACTTTAGGGCAGGAGGAAATCAGATTTAATTAAATTTTAGCCAACATTTGAGTTTTAAAATCCAAACTTAAATTCAGACGACTGATTTTTTTTCAAATGTTCAAGATGCTATTTACCTCCAATTACATCTTCTTCGTTCTTTGTTTTAATAAGATTTATGAATGCAAGTGGAAGTTATGCTGCTATTGAAAAGGCACCATAATTTAAAAACTGAGGCAGATGCCATTTTGGGCATTTTTTCAAGGTTTATGAATGCTGGCCTCTAAAACCAGGAATGACTCCATCCGCCAAACATCCTTACTTCTTGCTCGCCTTCTTTGGTGAAAGAGACAGGCTGATACAATAGGGAAGTCCTCACTTCAGTTATTCAAGAAATAAAGCCAGCGAAATAAAATAAAATAAGTCTGAATCAGGCTAGTATTTCCGATGGGTTTTATGTATCAGATTTCTGGGGCTCCATTTTTCAATCCAGGAAGAGAATAAATATACCTTGATCTAAAGCAGTGGTTCTCAACCTTTTTAATTCCGCGACCCCAACCGGTCGTAAGTCGAGGACTAAACTGGTTGTAAGTTGAGGACTAAACTGGTCGTAAGTCGAGGACTAAACCGGTCGTAAGTCGAGGACTACCCAACCGGTCGTAAGTCGAGGACTTTCCCTGCCCGGGAGCGCCGCGCATGCGTGGTTCCGCCCCCTGCGCCGGCCGAGGCGTAGCTGGCAAGTGGCAGAGACGGAGCAGGCCGACCACCAGCTGGCCCAGCCCAAGGGAGGTAAGGCACCCGCCGG
>NW_015390418.1:11634-25748 GCF_001527695.2 Protobothrops mucrosquamatus | reverse complement strand
ACTAAACCGGTCGTAAGTCGAGGACTACCCAACCGGTCGTAAGTCGAGGACTTTCCCTGCCCGGGAGCGCCGCGCATGCGTGGTTCCGCCCCCTGCGCCGGCCGAGGCGTAGCTGGCAAGTGGCAGAGACGGAGCAGGCCGACCACCAGCTGGCCCAGCCCAAGGGAGGTAAGGCACCCGCCGGAAAAGGGGGAAAAAAAGTGGCGGACAAAAAAAATGGCGGACAGCCTTGCTTGGCGACCCCCGTGAAATGGTCGATCGACCCCAAATGGGGTCCCGACCCACAGGTTGAGAACCACTGATCTAAAGGTATATTTTTGGTTTTTTTTAATAACAAGCTGATGTTATAAAGCAGGGTTTCACACGTCGACCACTTTAAGACTTCAATTCCCAGAATTCCTCAACCTGCCGTGTGGGCTGGGGAATTCTGGGGATTGAAGTCAGCACGTCTTAAAATGGCTGTTTGAGAAACACTGTTGTAAAATGATGCAGGTGGCACAGGGGGATGGGATGGGCAGATAAATCTTGAAGATTGGCTCTTCCAGACTGTTGGCTGCATGACAGCCCAGAGTATCAAGAAAGGAGAATATTTATAGCTCAGGGTGGACATGAGGAGTCTTTGGGGATCTCTGAGTTGGTGGTTTTGTTGCAGATGTTTCATTACCAAACTAGGTAACATCATCAGTGCACTGGTTTGGCTTCCTCCATTGACTTTGCGTCGGAACCCGTTCTTCTGAACAGGCATTTTTTTGTCGGGAACCAGCAAAAATGGTTACATACTGTGATCACAGGACCGTAGAACATTGTAATATGGGAGCAGGTTGCCAAATGTGCAAAAAATGATCACGTGACCACGTGGGGGGGGCGCGGTGCGACCGTTGTAATTGCGAGAACCGGTCATTAAGTGCAACGGCCTGGCGTAGTTTTGATTGTGTTTTGGTAAGGGTTTTTATAGGGGGTATTTTAGAGCAGGGTTTTTATTTAATATTTATTGTGATTTTTATTATCGCCTGTTCACCGCCCTGAGTCCCGTAAGGGAGATAGGGCGGTATATAAATTTACATAATAATAATAATAATAATAATAATAATAATAATAATAATAATAATAATAATAATAATAATAATAATAATAATAATAATAATAATAATAATAATAATAATGATGATGATGATGATGATGATGAGGCTTTTTTTCAGCACCATCGTAACTTTGAACAGACCCTGAACCGATGGTCGTAAGTTGTGGCCTGCCTGTAAAGCTGAAATGTTCAATGTGCTAGTTAGCTATGTTTAAAATTCAAACTTTTTCTCACCCATGCTGTTTTTGGCTTTTGAACTATAGGTGCGCTTCAAAATTTCATGTACCTGTGTTTGAGAAAAGGAACAGAGAAAGAAAAAAGAGAAAACACTTACGACGATTCTCCAAAATTTAGCAGAAGCTAATCAATCAACGTACTTTTTTTTTTTTAAACCCTACTATAACCCAAATTCTGACTACCACTTTGCCACAAGGCTCTGGTTCATAGATTTATTTATTGTATTTTCACAGTAGTAATAATGGGTTCTTCTTCTTCTTCTTCTTCTTCTTCTTCTTCTTCTTCTTCTTCTTCTGGAGGAGGAGGAGGAGGAGGAGGAGGAGGAGGAGGAGGACTCAGCCTTCCATCCTTCCAAGGTTGTTAAAATGAGGACCCCAATTGTTGGGGGCAAAACACTGACTCTGTAAACCGCTTAGAGAGGGCTGTAAAGCACGGTGAGGCGATATATAAGTCTGTGCTATCACTGTTGCTATTAGCTGAAATTCTGAGCCTTTGCCCATGAACCAGCACTTTGAAATAGGAACTCTCTTTGTTTCTCTTACTGCTAAAGGGATGGAAAGCATTCTAACCCATAAGCCAAGAATAGCTTTCTTGTGGATTTACTTACAATTCGACTGCGGGTGCCATTGTCAAAAAACGTATCTTTATCTTGAATGTTGTACCTTGAAACACAAAAAAGAGGGGGGGGATTACAAGTGGTCACGTAACACCCTACAAAACAGCATGGAGACTCTTTTTATTCAGAAGCCACAGGTGCTAATAGTACAAAATAAGTAAATAACTAAACCTGACTTTCCTCAAGCACAAAAGGCAGAGGTTTTTACAAGGAGAAGGTAATACAGCATTGCTAAATCACTTGTAGGATGTTTGTCTGACAAGCTTCCAGTAATAAAAGTGTTCTCAGTTCACAATTCCTTCCTGTCGAGTATAAATAATCAGGAAGACTCACTGAGTTCAAAGCACGGAAGAGTTTCTAAATGCTCCCTATAAATAAGAATCTGATCAACTAAATGGTCGAAGCTAAATTGGCACAAGATAAAGTGCAACGGGATTCATGGAGGCCTGGACAGAGGTCTCTTGTGACTGCACAATAATTCCAAACTAATGACACATTTAACCCCACCTTCCAGATAGGGTCTCCTGCTTGAGCAGGGGGCTGGACTAGAAGACCCCCAAGGTCCCTTCCAGCTCTATTCTATTCTATTCTATTCTATTCTATTCTATTCTATTCTATTCTATTCTATTCTATTCTTCATTCCTATATTCTATTCTATTCTATTCTATTCTATTCTATTCTATTCTATTCTATTCTATTCTATTCTATTCTATTTCTATTTCTATTTCTATTTCTATTTCTATTTCTATTTCTATTTCTATTTCTATTTCTTATTCTACTCCACTCTACTCTACTCTACTCTATTCTGTTCCGTTCCGTTCCATTCCATTCTTCATTCCTCTATTCTATTCTATTCTATTCTATTCTATTCTATTCTATTCTATTCTATTCTATTCTATTTCTATTTCTATTTCTATTTCTATTTCTATTTCTATTTCTATTTCTATTTCTTATTCTACTCTACTCTACTCTACTCTACTCTATTCTGTTCCGTTCCGTTCCGTTCTGTTCCATTCTTCATTTCTATATTCTATTCTATTCTATTCTATTCTATTCTATTCTATTCTATTCTATTCCATTCTTCATTCCTCTATTCTATTCTATTCTATTCTATTCTATTCTATTCTATTCTATTCTATTCTATTCTATTCTATTCTATTCTATTCTATTCTTCTATTGAAACTTTAATAGCAGTACCAAGTCCACTCCCACCAATATCGATAGGGCAAGACACTAGTATATAAAACGAGAGCAACCCCCCTCCTTTCTAGCACTGGTGATGTTACCTAGTTTGGTAATGAAACGTCTGCAAGAAAACAAGCAAGCTTAGAATGGCTGAGAAAAGGACGCGAAAGCTGTTTTGTATTCTTTAATTGATCAAGTGATCGGCATTTTGCCTCTGTGATTCCCAAGCAACCCATTGGTGTATATCAGCGTTTTTTTCAAACTTGGCCATGTTAAACAATATAGACTTCAACTTCCAGAACGGCTGAGGAATTCTGGGAGTTGAAGTCCACGCAGCTTAAAGTGGCCAAGTTTGAAAAAGATTTCTCTGTGCCTTGCTCGCTTAGCATCTACCCAATTTCTGCCGAAGTCATTTGGATTAAATACTTCATCGGTCCCATCACCCAGTCTGTCAAATACTCACAAATATACTTTTTCTCTGGAAAAGGGATAAGATAAATTCTTCATCTTAGTGGTGTTTTGCTGTGGCACTTTAGGCTGCAGTGGCTCTGTACATTTCTGCCACACGCACGACAGCTTCTTGACAATTCCCCCTTCTTCTTTGATTTCATAAGTCTAGAAAGACAAAAACGGCATACATCACAGGTACATAACTTCAATTTTGTTTTTGCTAAATTCATTTATTCAAAAGGAATAGATGCAGTAAAAAAAAAAAAAAGAGGATGTGTATATTCAACAGTTGCACTCCTGCTCAGAAATCAAATGAAGAAACTTGTCAATGCTCTAGAAAAAAATATGGAGTAAAATAAACTATGTTTTCTGTTGCCTGCTCAACCATGGGAAATAAGGAGAAACTTCCTGACAGTGAGGACAATCAACCAGTGGAACAGTCTACAGTTTTGCCTTCAGAAATCGTGGATGCTCCATCACTGGAGATTTTTAAGAAGAGACTGGACAGTCACCTGTCTGAGATGGTCTAGGTTCTCCTGCTTGAGCAGGGGGCTGGACTAGAAGACCTCCAAGGTCCCTTCCAGCTCTATTCTATTCTAAGTTCTATTCTACATTCAATAGGGGAAACCTATTGAATTCACTCAACAACTCTGTTACTAACTTAACAAATGCGGCGATCCTCTTGACAACTGTGGCGAGGAAAATTGTAAAATGGGTCAAAGCTCACAAACTGTCTTGCTTAGCAACATAAACGTTGGTCTCAAATGTTGTAAGTCGAGGACTACCTGTAAAATACCAACTGGCAGTCCAGCCTAAGTCAGTAAAATATACTTTTAATCATGAGGACTTAGTAACACTTGGTTGGATTCAGCCCTTAAATGGAGCAGTCTAGAGACGACAACTATCCCTCTTCTAATATACTTCTACCAGCTGATCCCATTTCATTTAAAATTCTGGCAGGAGTGAGTAAATCAGCTCTTTGGCCCTCTTAACATGAACAAGAGCTCTTTGGCCCTCTTAACATGCTAGCATCAGGATTGGGTGGAAGTGATCTGAGGGTCCAACTAGCCTTATGCTCCATAGCCAAGCCCTTAAAATAGAGCCCAAATGAATTGGACTGGCATGAGAGTATAAAAAAAAAAAAAAGCCAAAGCACAACTTAGATGAACATAAGGAAAGTTGTTGGAATCTACTCAGCCATCTATCTTCTCAACTCTTTTCCTCCAAAAGGGTGGCTAGATGACACCCCTTTTATTTCTGCTGCCTAAAGGTATCTGCAAAGATGGCAGTCACCAAGAGGCAATCAAATCTCCACCTGTTTTCTTTAAGCACGAGTGTGTGGCTGTCCAACTCACGCATACACACATACAACACAGGTGTAAAGGAGTCTTTATTAAGGCTTCCGAGCCTGAATTGGTATTCCCCAGCATAGCTGACTCAGGAATTCTGGGAGTTGAAGTCCATGAGTCATAAAAGAGCCGAGGTTGCCTACCCCTGCACTAGCTCAACCCCAATGAGTTGCATAAGCTACTCAAATGAAGGCAACATTAGTCCTCAAGGCAAAGGCGAGTCCAGTCCATGAGGCAAAAAAGGCAAATACACAGGCCAAGGCAAGCAAAGGCAACAGCTGAAGAGACACAACCCAAAGTTCAAGGCCAGAACACACACCAAGAAAACAAACATGTTGTTCCCAGCATCCCCTCCATCTGTCTGCAGTGCTAAATAGCCAGCTTCTGGTGCAGCCCATCAAGAAGGGTGAGGCTGCCTCCTCACGTGTAATCTGGCTGACCTTCTCTGCTCCTGCCTTTTCTCTGTCCTATGTGTTCTTGGATCAGGTGCAGAAGGCAGGTCCTCTTCCTCATCACTGAGTCCTGCAGCTGGGTGCTTTCCCCACCTGAAGCCTCAGTTCAGCTGTGCTTCAGCCAAATCCCTCTCAGAGCCATGGACCAACTCCCCTCCAGATGTGCCCTGATCTGGTTCATCCTCCTTCGAGCTGACATCTGGAGAAGCATCCGGGGGAGTCATCACAGAGTGGAGTTTAGTTCACATTGTTATGGCCACCAGCTTGTCTTTTGTGACCATACCCTGTAGACCAGGAGTGTCAAACTGCCGGCCCGCGGGCCGGACGTGTCATATGGAAGCCGCGCCCACCCCATTGCCGGCAATGGCAAAACCAGCCCGATACGTTGCGTGACGTCACGTGACGTCGTGAGTTTGACATGTCTGCTGTAGACCTATCTGCTACTTCCCTCTGTTTCTAACATTGAAAAGTGATAAAAAATGGGATTGATCCATACTTACTCTTTTAGTGGGCATTTTGATTTTCAGAATTTCTGCTTCTCGGCTCAGTACATTCCATGGTGCGTGTATTCGGACAAAACTCAATCCTTGACTCTTATCCTAAAATAAGAAGAAAGAAGTTACAGAAAGAAGAATATTGTCCTCCAAATATGTTGTAACTGTAATTGTAACCGTAACTGAACATTTATTTATTTCCTTCGGGCCAAATGTTACCATTGAACGAGTTCTATTCTTCCTTACGGTGAAGAAACCAAATACCCCTAAAGAAATGCAGTCGTTTGTTTAACATTTTTCTTTAATATGTGTTTATTGTCTGTGGCTATTTTTCCTCACTACAACCACCTCATTTGAATATTTATTTTCTTGCGTGTTTTTATTTATCTCTCCGAGAAGGCAACAATCCTTAAATGGAGAAACTATTCCGTGTGAGAGTTATGAAACAAATTTGCCAAAACTATGCTGTCTTGTAAACGTTATAGGAACCCTTAGCCAGATGTTCATCTGGATGTGTGCTACATTTAGCGATGTGCCTGGGGACCAGATGTGACCAAGACTTCTTTGGAAAGGAGTGGCTTGGCAGGGCTCCCTACTGAAATATGGACAACGAGCAGAAGGAATACTAAGTCCATTTTCTCATCAGATTCTGGAAAGATCTAGTCATCTCTTGAAGCCCTGGAGAAGATGAAGGCCATCTACACTCTCTTTTTTTTGCATAGATTTTATTAGTTTTTATAGGCTTGGGATTTGGGTTAGGGTTAGGGTTAGGATTGGGATTAGGATTGGGGTTTCTCCAAATAACATTTTCAATATTTCGCAAACAGCGTAATGTCTGGGTACATGTGTTTAACTAGCAATAATAGATATAGCTAATTATCATAAACAATATGTTAATCGATGCTAATGTATATTCAAAATTACATATCACGTTCCTTTCTCTCTGACTCGTTTTTCTAACCATTGATAAAAATTATCCCACGTTCTAAAACACACCGAGTCTTCTTTCTCTTTAATCTTTAAAGTCAATCTATCCATTTCTGCACACTCTAGAATTTTCTTAATTAGTACTTCTTCAGTTGGTAAGTTTTCATTTTCCCAGTGTTGGGCAAATACCATCCTTGCTGCCGTTAATATGTGTAGTCTTAGATATCTGCAATCTTTCTCATAATTAGTTCCTATTATTCCTGACAAAAATAATTCTGGTTTAAAGTCTATTTGTGTTTTAGTCATTTTCTCCAACCATAAATGTATTTTAACCCATAATCTTTTTGCTTTGGGGCATGTCCACCAGATATGATAATAAGTACCTGGTCTTTGTTTGCATTTCCAAGGCCATCTATTGTCTTAACACAGAACCTTTTTTCCTTTTTTAATTTTTTGTTTGGAACATAGACAGCTCCAAACACTTTTGGGGAAGTGGTTCTGCTGACTATACTTGGAAAGGAGAGGTGACTAACGAGCAAGTATGGGAGCGCATAACACCAGACGCGTCACTAAAAGGCAAAATCGTGAAACTGCGTCTCACTTACTTTGGCCGTGCCGTGTGGGAGAATTCACTGGAGAAAGCAATTATGTTTAGAAGAGTTAGCGGTAAAACACAACCAGACCATCAAAGGACACGATGGCTGGACAACATCAAAACTGACACTAGTCAGAGCCTAGAGCAACTCTAGTGCAAGATCAGAAGATGTGGAAAGACCTGGCCCATAGAACAGAATACAGCTAGAAGGGACCTTGGAGGTCTTCTAGTCCAACCCCCTGCTCAGGAAGGAGACCCTATACCAGTGGTGGTGAACCTATGGCATGGGTGCCAGAGGCAGCACTCAGAGCCCTCTCTGTGGACACGTGCGCCATCGCCCCAGTCCTAGGCCTTCAGCTGGGTTTTATAAAACCTTTTCGCTTTAGGCCTCCACCACCATGTGCAAAACAAAAAAAGGTTCAATCAGTCAATTTCAACTTCTCACGGGGAAAAAAAAAGATCTTGCAAAGTTGGAATTGATTGATTGAACTTTTTAGTCCCACCCAGTCTGTTGTTACCACCGTAGCCACGCCCACCCAATGGGCCACACCTACCCGGCACCCGACGATGCATAAGTGGGTTTTGGGTTGCAGTTTGGGCACTCGGTCTCTAAAAGGTTCGCCATCACTGCCCTATACCATTTCAGACAAGTGGCTGTCCAGTCTCTTCTTAAAAAGAAGATGCAGTGATGGAGCACCCACGATTTCTGAAAGCAACTTCTGTTCCACTGGTTAATTGTCCTCACTGTCAGGAAGTTTCTCCTTAATTTCAGGTTGGTTTTCTCCTTGATCAGTTTCCATCCATTGTTTACCTTGTCCTGCCCTCTGATGCTTTGGAAAATAAGATGACCCCCTCTTCTTTGTGGCAGCCCCTCAAATACTGGAATACTGCTGTCATGTCACCCCTAGTCTCCCACACCTTCTCATCAGTGTTTCATTTATGAATCTCCTTTAGTTTTTTGGAAACAGAGTTTTGTAAGAATGATGGCACTTACGAGGGCCCTGTTTTGTACTACAGAAACACGGAGAACCTGAGCAAATGATGGAAGTTGTCTTTTAGAAGAAAAAGGAAAGAAATATTTTAATTACGGCACTGGGTTTCCTTCAGAAGTAGCAGGAGACAGCTTTCGCCAGAACAGTGCGAGAGCTTTTTAAAACAAAGTAAAAATTCAGACCTATTGTAACCTCTGCCACAACTCCTAGTTTATATGACCCATTTAGCAAAGTAAGCAGCAGAGATAAGAGACAGATAATAAGACGAGGGGATGGAAGCAGCGACGGTAACACGTTCAATGAACAATATGCCAATCGTCACATTTGTGAAGCAACTTTTAAGAACCATTTTAGTGGAAAAGTCTGGAAGAATGAAAGGAGTAGATTTCAATTGCTATGTGTCATGTTGACTCATGCCATGTTACATCTCTCTGAATATTTTCCGGTGCATTCTTTGCACAACACAACTGTGTCTTTCCAAGTTATTGTTTGTGTCATTATTGTTTCTGTAAGCGCATAATTATGATAAAAGTACCATTCCGGGAACAGAACAGCTGCTAGAAGAATAAGGCATAAAACACAGAGTAGAAGTTGTATTATGATTTTTAAAAAAAAACAAAAGGATTTTCTTGTAATATAATCCTTTTCCTCTACAATGTCCATCCACAAATTTGAAGTTCGATTCCTCGAATGGTTGAATTAGATGGGAACTGGGGTAGTAGGTGGGGGAGAGTCTTAATACAATCCATAAACCCAGCCTTCTGATAAAATCCTATTTTTGCTATACCAGAAAAACAAATAAACAAAAAACAGACACAGGTTTCCCCTGTCCAGTCATGTCGGACTCTTTCTAATCTCTGTTTCCTACCGAAGGGAGTCAGCATTGACCAAAGATGCTTCTGTGGTCATGTGGCTAGCATAACTACACACAGAAGTACACAGAACACCTTCTCACCAAAGTGGTACCTATTTATCTACTCGCGTTTGCATGCTTTCAGACTGCTAGGTGGGCAAGGAGCTGGAGCAAGGAACAGGAGCTCACCCCATCACATGGTACTTGGGTCTCAAACTGCCAACCTTCCAGTCTACAAGTTCAATGTTTAAACTGCTAGGCCCCCATGCCCCTACTAGTAAACCTTCTAACAAAATAGCAGTTAAGAGGAACACATAGTTCTATTAGTCCAGAGATGTTGAGACTCTAGAAAGAGTACAGAGAAGAGCAACAAAGATGATTAGGGGACTGGAGGCCAAAGCATATAAGGAAAGGCTGCTGGAATTGGGTATGTCTAGTTTAATGAAGAAAAGGACGAGGGGGGACATGATAGCAGTATTCCAATATCTCAGGGGCTGCCCCAAAGAAGAGGGAGTCAAGCTATTCTCCAAAGCCCCTGAAGGCAGGACAAGAAGCAACGGAGGGAAACTAATCAAGGAGAGAAGCAACCTAGAACTAAGGAGAAACTTCCTGACAGTTAGAACAATTAACCAGTGGAACAACCTGCCTCCAGAAGTGGTGAATGCTCCAACACTGGAAGTTTTTAAGAGACTGGACAGCCATTGGTCTGAAATGGTATAGGGTTTCCTGCCTGAGCAGGGGGTTGGACTAGATGACCTCCAGGGTCCCTTCCAACTTTATTATTATTATTATTATTATTATTATTATTATTATTATTATTATTATTATTATTATTATTATTATTATTATTATTATTATTATTATTATTATTATTATTATTATTATTATCATGGACTAAAGTTGGCGGTGCCTCCTGAAAAGTCAATTGGACCCTGTTGCCTTGCTTGGTTGATCTCCACAACTAACTCTCCCAACCCATTTGCGAAGCCAAGCCTTTAAGACCTTACAAAACAACAACAACACTAGGCCTTGGGGCAGAGACCACCCAATTAAACACACACACCCCTCTCTACTTTTTCATCTTTAAGAAGGTGAAACGAAGCACTTCTTGTAGGTCTTCTCATCCACTTCGAACACTTTTTAAAAAGAAACTTCCTCCCGAAAACTTTCATAAAAAAACGAACTTGTCCTCAAAATGCATGGATTATTTTACGCATTTCTTTCCATAATGTTGTTCCGATGACTGAATAAACATTGCTGGCACTGATATTTTCCATAACACCCAGCCTTGGGACAAATATACTAGCCAAGAAGATTTTTCTCAGCTGGTTTCAGGTTGACAAAAGAAGAGACAACGCTGTGTACTCTCCCCTTATTTATTCAAATTATGTGCTGAATACATAACGAAGGGGTTTAAATTGGAAGAATATGAGCATGGTTTTAAAACTGGAGGAAGAAAAACTGTGCATCGCTGATATAGTTACTTTGAGAAGCAAGCACGTAAATGATCTGGAGGCTCTAGTAATGAAACTTAAGAAGGACNTTATTATTATTATTATTATTATTATTATTATTATTATTATTATTATTATTATTATTATTATTATTATTATTATTATTATTATTATTATTATTATTATTATTATTATTATATAAAATGTAGATGGAGAAATTAAGGTAAATTTGGATCGCTCTGTTTTTAGCTGGAACCAAAGGTCTCATCTGGTAGGGGATAAAATGGATCTAATCAGGGGAATCGAATCCTGAGTGATTGTATAAGATTTCCTGCTCAAGCCGAGGGTTGGACTAGAAGACCTCCAAGGCCCCTTCCAACTCTGTTCTTCTATGATTCTAAAGGTTTCTCCTTTCCAGCCATGTCAGACTTTAGGGTTGGTGCTCATCTCTCTGTTTCTTAGCTGAGCGAGCCAGCATTGTCCGAAGATATTTCCATAGTCATTGGCCAGCATGACTATAGGCTATTACCTTCCCACCAAAGTGGTACCTATTTATCTACTCGCAATTGCATGCTTTCAAAGTGCTAGGTGGGTGAGGAGCTGGAGCAAGGAACAGGAGCTCACCCTGTCTCGTGGCGCTTGGATCTCAAACCTGGGCTGTCAGCTTTCTGGGTAACAAGCACAGAGTCTTTAACTGTTGAGCCCTCGCGCCCCCTGTTGTAGTATATCTACAGTAGTGGCCAAAATTGTGGAAACCTTTTGGGAAAAGTGTATTTTTGAGGTTTGATGGCTAATAACACCACTTTTTTTGGAGTAGTACCATAAAATTATATATCAATGGAAACATAATTTAATCAAGAATGTAATGCAATAAAGTTTGTTCAATGATCTGTACTGTATTCTATGAAAAGTTAATAACCAGTTAGCCAAATAACCAGAAAAATAAGTTAGCCAAATAACCAGAAAAAGGAAGCACAACTTGCTTAGGTTGATCTCAGGTAGCTTTCCTTCATCTGATTGTAGCCAATGGGCATGAGTGTTTAGAGACCCAATCGGGTGTCATCTTATTTTGGCCATGAGCCAATCGGATCACAGTAGGATCCAGTGATTGATGTCCTGTATTGAAGCTGAGAGGAGGACTTTTGTCAGTGTGTTATGTGATGGCTATCAAGTTGGTTGGGTTTTTTTGTGTTCTTTCATCTAGTGAACTTGTAAAACATAATAAAATTAAAGTCATGGTGCAAAGAGTTGACTGGTCACCCAGAAAGCGACGTAAAATAGTATTATTAAGTGAACAAGGCTACAGTTATAAAGAAATTAGAAGAAAAATGGGTGGAAACTGAACCAAAGGTGGCATTTCTACTGTACACTTTTCCCAAAAGGTTTCCACAATTTTGGCCACTGCTGTATATATAAAAAGATCAGTACTGTGCACAGAATGGTTTTCTCTGTGGCATTCAATGAAAATAAAAGTTGGGGTCTGAAGAAGTAGGAAAGAAAACAACGTAGTGTTGGAGACGACTCTAGGGTCAAGAAAGCAAACCAAGGAATCATACGGTAAGTCACCCCAGAGGCAAAAATCCCTGGGATCAAATGATCACACTCTAGACTCATTATAGGGAGACTCATGTCTCTGGAGAAGTCTGTTATGGTGGGGAGAATAGAGGGGAAGAGTGGAAGAGGACAACCAGCAGCAAAGTGGCCTGGATTCAGTTATTCCATTGGTGCCTCATTGGAAGACTGAAGGACCAATTTGGGAGCCCATCATCATGGAGAAAATCTATCTTTGTACTTGCTAAGGATCATAGTGATCTATGGCACATAATAAACAACTGTTCTTTTTGAGGAGCTTGACTAAGATCACAGCTCCATTTAGCAGAGGGGTCTTCAAACTTGGCCCTTTTATGACTTTTATGACTTCCTGGCTGAGGAATTCTGGGAGTCGAAGTCCACAAGTCATAAAAAGGGCCAAGTTTGAAGACCCCTGATTTAGCATCCCCCCTGTCAGCTCTTGGTCAAGAACTGCCCTTGAGATATCTTCAGCATGGTCAGTTCTGTGCTTGTACTCTATCCCATGTACTTCACTCAAGTAATGGGCAGTCAACCTAACCCATTAGATGAAAAGGACCTGGTACAGATCAGTCACCAGATGAGGAAGGATCGAGAACAAATCTCGGGTGTATTTAGATCTCTGTGGTGAGTAAGAGGAGAGCCTTCTTGCAAAAAAAAAAAAAAGAAGATTAATCATTGGGTCACAGTATGGAGGCACTGCAAAGAACATTCCCTCCACGACTCCACCGGACAGATGATGCCTTTATTTAACAGCTATTACTCCTTCTCCCTCGGTGCTCTTTCTGTTCTGTTGGCAAACTCTGAGATCCATTTGTTTGTCCACCTATTAAACTTCCTTGCAAAACGTCTGCTCTGCCTTCAGAGTCCCACCTGTCAGTCTAACCACCTGCCCAAAGACTCAAGTCCCCATCTTCAAATCTTCTGGTATGTCTTTGGTCTGCCACATATTTTTTTTCTGGATCAATCTATTCTCCAAAGCACCTGAAAGCAGGACAAGAAGAAATGGATGTTCAAAAACATCAGATAAATAAGAGCTAAGAACTCAACTGACGTGACGGCAATGTTTCAATATCTAAGGGGTTCCCCCAAAGAAGAGGGAGTCAAGCTATTCTCCAAAGCACCTGAAGGCAGGACAAGAAGCAACGGATGGAAACTCACCAAGGAGAGGAGCAACCTAGAACTAAGGAGGAATTTCCTGACAGTGAGAACAATTAACCAGTGGAACGGCTTGCCTTCAAAAGTTACGGATGCTCCATGATTGGAAGTTTTCAAGAAGAGACTGGACAGTCACTGGGCTGAAATGGCATAGGATCTCCTGCTCGAGCAGGGGGCTGGACTAGAAGACCTCCAAGGTCCCTCCCAACTCTTGATATTCTGTTTCTTGTTATGCTGCATGCTTGAGGATTTCTGCATTTTGTAGTATTTCAGACTTGACTTTTGTAAACCGTTCAGACTCGTAGGCAATTAGGGCAGCTTATCCATTTCACAAACAAAGATTCTCCCAGCTGCTTGTCCCCTTTCCACAAACAGCCTTTTGTTTTGATGCACAACACTTTCAAGAACTGGTTGCTGTTAGTGAGAGCAGGATACCTACATCCTCCAGGGATAAGCTACAAGCTGTTTGATTTCTGTAGAGATTACGGTGACATTTATTGACTGGCCAGAATGCAGAATAACAGCCAACTCTGTTATTCTGCATTCTGCCCAGTCAATAAATGTCACCATAATCTCTACAGAAATCAAATAACTTGTAGCTTATCCCTGGAGGATGTGACCTGGTAGGTCCAGCTCCCTATATTATTTCAGACAAATGGCTGTCCAGTCTGTTCTTGAAGACCTCCAGTGATAGAACATGCC
>NW_015390418.1:0-6737 GCF_001527695.2 Protobothrops mucrosquamatus | reverse complement strand
CCTCCCCCCTTCTAGCACTGATGATGTTACCTAATTGGGTAATGAAACATCTGCAAGAAAACAAGCAAGCTTAGAGAGCACCAAGGACCCCATAGTCCTCCTCCTCCTCCTCCTCCTCCTCCATCATTCCACAAATCCTACTCCCTTCTGGCACTGATGACGTTACCCAATTGGATAATGAAATGTCTGCAAGAAAACAATCAAGTTCAGAAAGCACCAAGGTTCCCCAGTACAACTCTGAGCTACAAAAAGTCTCTTCCAGTTGTAGCTTGGTTATACTATAAAAATTACGTGGTTATGCAATATTTTAGCTTGAGAGAAAGATCCAATTCCTTCAAAATGCTTGTCCTCTTTCCACACTTCTTCCAGAGGGTTGAGAAATAACTCAAAGATGAATGAGATTAATGTAACCTAATGGGTAATGTATTTGCCAATGGAGATGAAGTTCTAATTGTCGTGAAAGAGTCTGGTCCAGCATCTGGCAGGCTGAATACTAAGGGCTAGACGTAGCCTCGGAATAGGAATATCTGGCCATTCTGATGTGTTTTCTTCTCCTATTCACATTAGATTTTTGTTCATTTATATTATAAGTTAGTCTTTTCAAGAGTAAGATAATAATAATAAGATAACCTTTGTTGTTGTTGTTGTTTTTACTGTGGGCACACTGGCACGCATTAAAAATGAAATCCTGTTGTTTGCTCTCAAAAGTGTACACATACATAACACACATATAGAGACGCTACATACATACGTATGTATATACCTACACTCTTACATATAAATACATATAAATATTAATCACTGTCCATCTTGGATACATAGCGGAAAGAGGAAGCTTGAGAGTTCACAAGGTTGATACTATATGGAACAAAACTGTGACTGAATCCGGATGTTCTGCTTTGGATACCATGGAGCCCCCTCCTCCCAGAAGGTAATAAGGAAAACAGGTCGTGAAGAGGATGTGTAGAGTCCCAGACAATCTTGCGGACTCTGCCCAAGCAATGCTTATGGGCCATGTCCTGGATGGGAGGGAGGGAACTGCCAATAATCTTTTCTGCTGTCCTCACCACTCTCTGCACTGCCTCCCTGTCCGAAGAAGGGATGCTTCCAAACAAGACTGTAATGACAGGATGCTCTCGATCGTCCCTCCGCAGAAAGTGGTAAGGACGGGGGAAGGAAGATGTACTAGGGTTTGTGGCTGGATCCACTGGGAAATGTAGAGATGCAAGCCTAATGTTCAGATACTCCAGGTCCCTGCAGGCTTCTGAGGATGATGCCCAGGGGACAGGCATGTCTCCAGACTGGAAAGGTTTAGCCAGGGGCTGGGATGATATAACAAATTTCATTTTCCATTGTGTACACACATGGTTTGTTTTGTTTTTAATCAGCGGAGTCTCTAGTTATACTGTTTTGGCGCACTCAAGGTCCTGTGAAGCGCTTCTCAAGAAAGGCAACGTCAGAAGACAGCACGAGGGTGAGCTATCAGCCTCCGCTTTTTAAAACCACAGCCTTTGACTGAGCTGCACATGATGCTGAGCCACCGTTTGCTTTGAGTAAAGGGCCTTTCTTGGAAACCTCCAGCCAAAATGAAACAAACCACATGATGTTCTCATGTGACGCATGGCCCAGATTTTTTATTTACCTTGAGGCCACCAGCTGAGATGACAGTACATAGAGCAGGGGTGTCAAACTCAATTTCATTGAGGGCCGCATCAGCATTGCGGTTGCCCTTGGGGGGCCCGGGGGTGTGTGGCCAGGGTGGGTGCGGCCTACTGGGTGGGCGTGGAGGGAGTGGGTGTGGCCTACTGGGTGGGCATGGCCGGCTCTACATCGTTCGCGTCAAGGGTGCCTGTGGGGGCCTGGGCAGGAGTGGGACAGATCTGAGGGTCTCTGGCAGAAGGGGGTGGGACCGGGGCAAGCGCCAAGGCAGGGTCCATTTCTTCATTCCTCACAAAGGGTGACACCTCCCCAGCATGCACACAGGGGACGGGGTTGACACGGCAGGGGCTGGTTCCTCGCTGTTTCTAGATGGCCTTGTGGAGCTAAGACTGAATGCGTTTCAGCATAGATGGCCACCACAAAATTGTACATGGGCTCCCGGCCGGCCTGGGCCAGGGCCAAGGCAGAGGGGGCCATTCCCTCACTGTTTCCAGGATGGCTTCACGGGCCACATGGAACCACTTCGTGGGCCGCATCCGGCCCCCGGGCCTTGTGTTTGACGTGTCTGGCATAGAGCCAACTGACCGGAGACGGGACTGTCTCCTACAGGGACAACTGCACTGCATCTCCATCCAACAAGGACATCTGCTCTTTTGGGTTTTGTCTCGGGGGCTGCAGCCAAGCACAGATTAATAGGGTCCCCTCGGTGGCACCAGCTGCCTCGCTGGACTTAGAGGCAAACGGGAGTCTCTTGACAACGGAGCAGATTAAGGAAGGCCGATTAAGGCCTGTCCAGATCTGCAATTCAGCAGAATCAATAAACAAAGAATAAACAAAGGAAAGCTGATCCCTTACCTACATGCTCCATTTCTCTCAGACTGAGATTTTAAGTAATAGTTAAATGCTTTCCACTAATGAACCGGCTGTATAAATAAATAGAACAAAGATGATTGTGGGGTGGAGGTTAAAACATATGAAGAACGGTGGCAGGAACTGGGTGTGTCTAGTCTAGTGAAAAGAAGGACTAGGGGTGATAGCAGGGTTCCAATATTTGAGGGGCTGCCACAAAGAAGAGGGGGTCAACTTATTCTCCAAAGCACCAGAAATAAGACAAGAAGCAACGGATGGAAACTAATCAAGGAGAGAAGCAACCTGGAACTAAGGAGAAACTTCCTGACAATGAGAACAATCAACCAGTGGAACAGCCTGCCTCCAGAAGTTGTGGGTGCTCCATCACTGGAGGTTTTTAAGAGGAGACTGGACAGCCATTTGTCTGAAGTGGTATAGGGTTTCCTGCCTGAGCAGGGGCTTGGACTAGAAGACCTCCAAGGTCCCTTCCAATTCTGTTCTTTTGATTCTAATGGTTGGGTCTGGTTTATTCCCCATTGAATTATGAATTCCCCCAATTAAAAACCTTGAGGATATAGTCTGAATCTCACCATAATACAGCGCTGGATCGGCGCTGATGTGTGTTTAGCATCCTAATTGTGGGAAACAACACTCAACCCCACATCCCATAGTTTAGAAGAAAGCTTCACATTTCTACAGGCCAATGTCATCTGCCCAAATCTTGGAGCTCCAGCCTAATCCTCAATGACTGTCAACTGAAGAGTTGAATTGTCAACTCACGGGCAATACCAGCTCATACAGAATTCAGCACTAGGAGATGATAAAACAGGGGTAGTCAACCTTGGCTCTTTTATGACTCGTGGACTTCAACTCCCAGAATTCCTGAGCCAGCACAGCTGGCTCAGGAATTCTGGGAGTTGAAGTCCACGAGTCATAAAAGAGCCAAGGTTGACTACCCCTGTGATAAAACATTAAGTCTGAGGTTCTACTATTGGTCCTGCTGGGAAGAATGAAAACGGCACATCCCCTTTGAAGAAAATCCCGGAAAAAACCCTCAGGATTAGGAACTGTTTAGACATCATTAGCTAAAGGAAACATTTCCGTGCCCTGAAGCCACCTGAGCAACAATAAAATTTGCAAGGTGCAAATTGTGCATACTTAAATCCTATCCATGGACTTCTATCGTCTCGCTTCACAGATCCACAACGCTGCCACGGGGTTTGACTGAACCATGTAGCTACATTATTTCTTTCAAATCTTCCTACGTCGCCAGGGCAGAACATGGGAAGGTCCACGTTCTGCTTCCTTCCACAGCACGAATAAGTGTCTTTTTCTCTGCTGTGTATATTTCTCCAATGTATCCCCTTCAGAAGACAATATTTGTAGATCAGGGTTGAAGTGTGGATGCCTTAGTGATCTCTGAGTTGGTGGTTTTCTTACAGATGTTTTATTACCACATTAGGTGACATCATCAGTGCACTGGTGAGGGTACCTATTTGGGTAAAGAAAACCACCAAGCTCAGAGAGCACCAAGGGCCCCATGGTCCTCCTTCTTCCTACCCCTCCTCCTCTCTCTCCTTTCCTCTCCCCCCTCTTCCTCTTCTTCTTCGTCCTCCTCTTCTTCCTCCTCCTCCACTTCTCCTCCTCCTCCTCCACTTTCAAAACGTAGCACTGGTGATGTTACCTAGTTTGGTAATGAAACATCTGCAAGAAGACCACCAAGCTCAGATGTCTATGGAGATTCTCCGTCCTCCAGGTCATAGTTATCCCAAAGATACTTTTTCAGGAGGCAACTGGACTTTCTTGTTTTTCTTCGAAGACGTTTCACTTCTCATCCCAGAAGTGTCTTCAGCTCTGACTGGATGGTGGGGAATGAACGGATTTATATTCAAAGAGGCCCTCTAGGTCAAAATTGAACAGCCCTCTCTCAACAGAGGGGGAAGGCTACAACATCATCTACCTCCAGTCTACAACGCAGTTCCAAGAAGGCTTCACACTCATTTGCACCACTCAGGTGACCTTCAGGACACAGGTAAGCCTCCAGGTGGCCTCAACGACTCTCTAAAAGAAGGCAAATGACCAGCTGTCTGCAAGGAGTATAAGTCCTTCCATTCCCCCACGATCCAGTCAGAGCTGAAGAAGCTTCTGGGATGAGAAGCAAAACATCTTCAAAGAAAAACAAGAAAGTCCAGTTGCCTCCTGAAAAAGCATCTTTGGGACACCAGAGAGCACCAAGGACCCCACAGTAGTAGCCTCTTTGCCTTTTAAATGGGGGGAAATGATGTGAACCTGTCAGAGACATTCTTTGTATGACCACAGCAGGATAATCATGTGCTGAAGGCACGGCGAGCATACGAACAGCAGCCAAGAAACGGTCCTGCAGTTGCCAATCAACGTCTTACCTCCGCATCCTTTTCTAGCTCCAGACCAGCTTCCGCCAGGTTGCGTTCGAACTCCTCCCTCTGCTCCTGTTTTGCCACCTCCAAAGCATCCTGTGGAGCGACGTCAATGACCTGAGCTTCTGGAGTAGACCCTTCCTGATGTTTCTGCTGGCTTTTGGCAGTCTCCCCGTTAGAAATAATAGCCAAGGACCCCGGCCTATGTAAGGGGCCTTGACAGTCACCGCCATGATCCGAGAAATGTTTCCGATAGTGGTAAACTAAGACGTAGTCCACTTTTCTCCTGCTGTCTCGGAAATGCATCCCTCCGGGTGACGGCGATGGGCTTTCTGAGACCCCAGTTTCAGCCCCATCCAGATAGTTGTTAATCACCTGGAAGGAAAAGGGAAAGAATTTACAGAACCGCTGCTTGTAAAAACAGAGGAGGGAACAGAGAGCGTGCTGGATAGGCAGGAGAATCTGTATGAACGGTTGCCTTTGAAGGAATGGAGCAGATGGGACCCAGATTAAACCACGCAGGAAGCTTTGATTTCACAAGCTTTGAGCAACCCAGGCATCCACGGGGTAAATACTTTTGGACGGTTGATAGAAATAATCCCAGGCTGAGGTGCAAAGAAGGCAAATCCCACCCTCTAAAAAAGCAAACAAAGGGGGTGGGGGGGAAGGAGCAAAAGAGAGCACCAAGGTTGGAGGAAGCTACACGTTCGTTACGCGTTCTCCTCTCTGTGTTTACCGTAATTCAGATTCTCTTTGCTTTTCCTCCTAGCGATATAAATGGCAGCATAAAATACACCCCTTCCCCCCTTAATCTCCTATATATCCTTAGCTATTCAAGAATTTAACCGGTTTCTCTCCAAACGTACACACAAATAACACTCAATGTTCTGGTAGTCTTGGAAACCACCAAATATGCAGGGTTTTGTTTTTTTTAAAAAAAAAGTTGCAAGGTATTGTTTATACACAATGAACACAGGAACTAGGACGTCAGTTAAGAGGCATTTTTCCTGCTCAGACAATTAGCAATAACTACCTTGTTTGGTTTTTATATTTAAAGAAATAATGGGCCTCCGGAACGTATTGGTGGTTTTTGACTACTTCAGTAACCAGCTGAAGCTCAATTAACAAACCAGCATTGACTTCCTACATTCGTATATGGGTCCTATCAATGTCCAAGTAACTTACAATTAGATGGATTCATATATTGAGGGGTGCACAATGGCTTGTGTCACTAAGCCAAACCATAGTTTCCGTAAGACGTTAGAATGGCTAGACTGGGTGAATACAGCCAGATAATTTGTTTTTCAGTCTTCCAGTATCTCAGGGACTGCCCCAAAGAAGAGGCAGTCAAGCTATTCTCCAAAGCTCCCGAAGGCAGGACAAGGAGCAACGGATAGAAACTCATCAAGGAGAGAAGCAACCTAGAACTAAGGAGAATTTTCCTGACAGTGAGAACAATTAGCCAGTGGAACAACCTGCCTCCAGAAGTGGTGAATGCTCCAACACTGGAAGTTTTCAAGAAGAGACTGGACAGCCATTTGTCTGAAATGGTATAGGGTTTCCTGCCTAAGCAGGGGGTTGGACTAGATGACCTCCAAGGTGCCTTCCAACTCTGTTATTCTGTTGTTATTGAGGACAACATACAACAAGGTTTTTCAGCTAACTAAGGAGTCCTGGGAAGGACATTCTGGAGCAGATCACTCTTTCAGCTGTTTTCCATCTTAATATGGCAAAGAGTGCAGAGAAGAGCCACAAAGATGATCAGAGGACTGGAGACTAAAAGAAAGGAAGAACGGTTGCTGGGATTGGGAATGTCTAGTTTAATGAAAAGAA
>NW_015390417.1:80178-81664 GCF_001527695.2 Protobothrops mucrosquamatus | reverse complement strand
CCCCCCAACACTCAGGAGTTCGGCTCTCTTGCATTGCAACCACCACCTTCACACACACACACACACACACACCCGGGGGTCTCTTTGGCCCCCGCCCCCCCTCGCCAATTCGCCTGGTGGAAAAGTGAAGGCAAGCCCTGAAGGAGCGGAGCCAACCTTGCAAAGCCCGCGAGCGTACGCCGAGCGCCCGCGCGTGATTCCACCTCTCCCCCCCCCAAAAAAAAGGAAGGAAGGAAGAAGGGAAGGAAGGAAGGAAGAAAAGAAGGAAGGAGAATAAAGAGAAGGGAAGGAAGGAGGAAGGAAGGAGATAGCGGAAAGGAGAGGAAGGGAGGAAGGAAGGAAGAAAATGAAGGAAGGAGATAGCAGAAAGGAGAGGAAGGAAGGAAGGAGAAGAGAGAAGGGAAGGGAGGAAGGAAGGAAAGAAGGAAGAAAGGAGAAGGAAGGAAGGAAAGGAGAGTGGGGAAGGAAAGGAGGAAGGAGAAGGAAGGGAAGGAAGGAAGGGAAGGAGAATGGGGAAGGAAAGAAGGAAGGAAGGAAGGAAAGGAGAAAGGAGAATGGGGAAGGAAAGGAGGAAGGAAGGAAGGAGAAGAAAGAGAAGGAAGGAAGGAAAGGAGAGTGGGGAAGGAAAGGAGGAAGGAAGGAAGGAGAAGGAAGGGAAGAAAGGAAGGAAAGGAGAATGGTGAAGGAAAGGAGGAAGGAAGGAAGGAGAAGAAAGAGAAGGAAGGAAGGAAGGAAGGAAGGAATGAAACCACCCCTTTCTTTCCTAGGGCTCTCCGCGCTGCCCCCCTTTCCAGCAGGAGACACCCAAATCTCTCGCGGAGGGCTTTTTTTGGGGGGGGGGGTGTCTGCGGTGGGTGGGGGGGGAGGACGGTCATTTCCCTCCCGGCCACTGCGAGGACAGAGAGCGAGAGAGACCTCCGCCGGTCCGCCTCCGGAGCTGGAACGAGGCCTCTCCGGGAAAACCGGGACTGGGACCCGCTTTCCCCTTGACCCCCACCCCCACCCCCCCAGCCGCAACCTGTCGCCGGAGGGTAAACGGGAACGCTTGCAAAGAGCGCCGGGCTCAGCGCCTCTTAACTCCGCCCCTCGCTCTCTGCTGGGTCCGTCTGCCCAGGCTTCTCTGCTGCAGGAGCCCAGCCGCTGAGTTGGGTTGTTTTATTATTTTTTTTCTTTCTTTTTTTCCCCTTTTCTCGGCCGTTTCTCCGCCACTCGGGGCCAAAACTTGCGAGCCTGCTGCCTCCCTCCCTCCCTCCTTTCTTCCTCCCTTCTCTTCCCTCCTTCCTCTTCTTCCTTCCTTCCTTCCTTCCCTTCTCTCCTTCCTTCCCTTCTTTCTTCTCCTTCCTTCCTTCCCTTCTTCCTTTCCTCCTTCCTTCCCTTCTCTTTCTTCTCCTTCCTTCCTTCCTTCCTTCCCTTCTCTTCTTCCTTCCCTCCCTCCCTCCTTCCCTTCTCTTTCTTCTCCTTCCTTCCTTCCTTCCCTCCTTCCTTC
>NW_015390417.1:74205-77768 GCF_001527695.2 Protobothrops mucrosquamatus | reverse complement strand
CTCTCTCTCTCTCTGTCTCTCGGCTGGCCGAGCAGCAGCAGAGGGATTGGGAAGGGTGGCACAGAAGAGGGGACGAAGAGCAGCCGGGTTTTTTTTTGCCTCGCAGGGCTGCTGGGGGAGGGAAGGTGGTGGTTTTTGGCCAGAGAAGGGGACTGGGGCTGGGTGGGCTGGGGTGGTGGTGGGGTGGGGGGCGTCCTGCAAGATGTGGAAGATGCCGGCGCTTCTGGGTTTGGTGCAACCGCGCTCCTACTACTGCTCCTGCTGCCGCTGCTGCTGTTGGATTCTGCTGCTTTTGCCGCCGCCGTTTTGGGTCAGCCTGGCCGCGGCTAAGCAAGTGCTGAGATACCGCTTGGCCGAGGAAGGGCCGGCCGATATCCGGATCGGGAACGTGGCTTCGGACCTGGGCATCGTCACCGGCTCGGGCGAGGTGACGTTCAGCTTGGAATCCGGCTCGGAATATTTGAAAATCGACAACATGACGGGCGAGCTGAGCACCACGGAGCGGCGCATCGACCGCGAGAAGCTGCCGCAGTGTCAAATGATCTTCGACGAGAACGAGTGCTTCCTGGACTTCGAGGTGTCGGTCATCGGGCCCTCGCAGAGCTGGGTCGACCTCTTCGAAGGCCGGGTCGTCATCCTGGACATCAACGACAACACGCCGACTTTCCCTTCCCCGGTGCTGACCCTCACCGTCGAGGAGAACCGACCGGTGGGGACCCTCTACCTGCTCCCCACCGCCACCGACCGCGACTTCGGGCGCAACGGCATCGACCGCTACGAACTGCTGCAGGAGCCCGGCGGGGAGGCCGGCAGGCGCGGCGCGGGGGCCACGGTGGCAGCTGCCGCCGCCGCCGCCGCCACTTCCGACGGGGCCCTCTATCCCGGCGGCAAGAAGAGGCAGGAGACCGACGGCCCGGCTCGGAGCAGCGTCTTCGAGCTGCAGGTGGCCGACACCCCCGACGGCGAGAAGCAGCCCCAGCTGATCGTCAAAGGGGCTCTGGATCGCGAGCAGAGGGACTCCTACGAGCTGAGCCTGCGGGTGCGGGACGGCGGGGAGCCGGCGCGCTCCTCGCAGGCCATCCTCCGCGTGCTGATCACCGACGTGAACGACAACAGCCCCCGCTTCGAGAAGAGCGTCTACGAGGCGGATCTGGCCGAGAACAGCAGCCCGGGCACGCCGATCCTGCAGCTGCGGGCGGCCGATTCCGACGCCGGGGTGAACGGGCAGATCGAGTACGTCTTCGGGGCGGCCACCGAGTCGGTCCGGCGCCTGCTGCGCCTGGACGAGTCGTCGGGCTGGCTCAGCGTCCTGCACCGCATCGACCGCGAGGAGGTGAGCCAGCTGCGCTTCACCGTCATGGCCCGCGACCGCGGACAGCCGCCCAAGAACGACAAGGCCACGGTGGTGCTGACCATCCGCGACGAGAACGACAACGTGCCCACCATCGACATCCGTAAGATCGGGCGCATCCCGCTGCGCGACGGGGTGGCCAGCGTGGCCGAAGACGTGCTGGTGGACACCCCCATCGCCCTGGTGCAGGTCTCGGATCGCGACGAAGGGGAGAACGGCGTGGTGACCTGCACCGTGGTGGGCGACGTGCCCTTCCAGCTCAAGCCGGCCAGCGAGGGGGAGGGCGAGGCGCAGAACAAGCGCAAGTACTTCCTCCACACCTCGGCCCCGCTGGACTACGAGGCCTTGCGGGATTACAACGTGGTCATCGTGGCCGTCGACTCCGGCAGCCCCAGCCTCTCCAGCAACAACTCGCTGCTGGTCCGGGTGGCCGACACCAACGACAACCCGCCCGTCTTCAGCCAGCCCGTCTTGGAGGTGCCCTTTCCGGAGAACAACGCCCCGGGCGAGCGGGTGGCGACGGTGCTGGCTACCGACGCGGACAGCGGCAAGAACGCCGAGCTGGCTTACTCTCTGGAGCCCTCGCCTTTGGGGGCCGAGGCGCCCTCGGGCCTCTTCACCATCGACCCGGATTCGGGCGACTTGCGCGTCCAGGCGGTGCTGGATCGCGAGCAGCGAGACACTTACGAGTTCCAAGTCACGGCCCGGGACAAGGGGGTGCCTTCCTTGCAGGGCTCGGCCCTGGTGGTGGTGCGGGTGGCCGACCGCAACGACAACGAGCCCCGCTTCATGCAGGACGTTTTCACTTTCTACGTCAAGGAGAACCTGCAACCTAACAGCCCGGTGGGCATGGTGACGGTGATGGATGCCGACCAAGGGCGCAACGCTCAGCTCAGCTTGGCCATCCAGCCCGGGGCCGCGCAAGAAGCGGGTCAGGGCTCCGCCTCGGACCCGGGCATCTTCTCCATCGAGAACGACACGGGCACCATCTACTCCACCGTCTCTTTCGACCGGGAGTTGCAAACGAGCTACACCTTCCGCGTCAAGGCGGTGGACGGAGGGCAGCCGGCTCTCTCGGCCACGGCCACCGTCTCGCTCTTCGTCATGGACGAGAACGACAACGCGCCGGCCGTCACCTCGCCCGCCAACAGCTCCTACACCGTCCTGCCTCCATCCAGCAGCCCGCGCTCCGTGGTGGCGGCCGTGCAAGCCCGAGACGCCGACGCGGGCCAGAACGCCGAGCTGAGCTACAGCCTGGTGGGGGGCAACCCCTTCAAGCTCTTCGAGATCGACCCGGCCAGCGGGGTGGTCTCGCTGGTGGCCAAGCTGGCCCCCAAGCACTACGGCTTGCACCGCCTGGTGGTGCAGGTCAACGACAGCGGCCAGCCGGCTCAAGCCACCACGGCTCTCCTCCACGTCTTCGTCAACGAGAGCTTGGCCAACGCCAGCGCGGTGGAGAGCCAAGTGGCCCGGAGCTTGCACACCCCCCTGGGCCGGGACATCGCGGGCGACCCGAGCTACGAGCTGAGCAAGCAACGGCTGAGCATCGTGGTGGGCGTGGTGGCCGGCGTGATGGCCGTGGTGCTGCTGATCCTGGTGGTGGTCCTGGCTCGCTACTGCCGCTCCAAGGGCAAGCACGGCGGCTACGAGGCGGGCAAGAAGGACCAGGCGGACTTCTTCACCCCGCAGCCCCACGACAAGGCCCACAAGAAGCCCAAGAAGGACCGCAAGGGCAAGAAAGGCGGAGGGGGCAAGCAGCCCCTCTACAGCAGCATCGTCACCGTCGAGGCTTCCAAGCCCAACGGGCAGCGCTACGACAGCGTGCACGAGAAACTGTCGGCCGCCGGCAGCCCGGCTTTAAGCCGCTACCGCTCGGTCAACGGAGGGCCGGGCAGTCCGGATTTGGCCCGGCATTATAAATCCAGCTCGCCTTTGCCCACCGTCCAGCTTCACCCCCAGTCGCCCACCGCCGGGAAAAAACACCAGGCGGTGCAGGACCTGCCGCCGGCCAACACCTTCGTGGGGGCGGGGGACAACATCTCCATCGGGTCGGACCACTGCTCCGAGTACAGCTGTCAGGCCAGCAGCAAGTACAGCAAGCAGGTAAGAAGACCCTTTTCTCCTCCCCCCCCTCCCGATGTTTCCCAGGCTCAGCCCCAAACTCTGCAGGAAACCTGCCTCTCCCCCTCCCCCGCCCGCCTATTTCCCCCCC